>NC_066265.1:30506136-30809166 GCF_905404315.1 Leptidea sinapis
AGTAAAACACCATTATCAGATTTATTTAAACATCCAACAAACTTTCCATCACTCAATAAGACAGAGAACACACAAGACATCATTAATTTAATTTTGTCCAATCCAGCAGCAATGAACCTAATCACAGAATCAATAATCAAAGTCATTACACTAAATAAAACACAGAATCAAAGCATTAGCTCACACGCAATTAGTTCAGCTATTAAAGATACCATACAAATTAAAAATAAAACGTCACATTCAACTTAACATAGTACAGTGGAATGCTCAAAGTCTGTTGTGTAACAGACTTGAGCTTCAAAACCTACTTTATGAGCAGGACATACACATAGCACTTATATCAGAAACTTGGCTTAAACCAAATATACAGTTTTCTATCAGAGGTTATACAAAAATAAGAAATGATTGTGGTAATGATCACAATGGTGTAGCAATTTTTGTTAGAAATGGCATTTATTTTCAAAAGTTAGAAACATTTTCTGATAACTCCTTGCAAAATGTAGCAATCAATATTAAATACAAACAAAAAGACATCTCAATTGTTAGCTTTTATAGTCCTGGCAACAGTGTACCTAACTTTGACAAATCTAAATTTAATAGACTGTTGCATAGTATTCCAAAACCACTAATAATTGCTGGTGATTTTAATGCTCACTATACCATTTGGGGTTGTAATAGAACCAATTCTAGAGGTAGAGACATCATGGATGTAATGGACGATAATGACTCAATGCTCTTAAATAATGATCAACCAACTACAGTGGGTACTAATTCTTGGAGACCAAATGGACTAGATCTAACAATAGTATCATCTTCATTATTCCTGTGCTGTGAATGGCAAGTTCATCAGGACTCTTTGAGCAGCTATCACTTGCCTACAATCACAAAATTTTCCATGGTAGTGTCGGAAACTGAATCTTCTTCAATTCCATCCAACATTCCTCCACACAGTAATCTGAAAATAGTAAATTGGGACCAATATAAGAA
This sequence comes from Leptidea sinapis, assembly GCF_905404315.1. NCBI lineage: Eukaryota > Metazoa > Arthropoda > Insecta > Lepidoptera > Pieridae > Leptidea > Leptidea sinapis. The sequence goes on from NC_066265.1 coordinate 30,507,124, forward strand.
CTTAGTAAATGACTTGTTAAAACAATTTGAAATAAATAATTGTAATCTACAGAAGTCTTACAATAACTTCTGTTCCATAATTCTTAGAACGGTAGAATATTCAGTACCTAAAACCAACTATCACTGTAACAATATTACTCATCTACCTAAAAGAAAGCGACAACTTCCCTGGTGGAATGGGCAATGTACTAAAGTGGTAGAAGATTGCAATCAGGCTTATCTGTTATTCAAATCAAATTGCAATATCCAAAACTACATTCATTTTAAGCAAGCTCAAGCAAAGAAAAAATGTGTATTAAGACTTGAACGTCATAAATCCTGGACAGATTTTTGCTCCACCATAAATAGGTTAACGCCAATGAAACAGATTTGGACAAAAATGAGGAAATTTATGAACTTATATTCTAATAATAATTGTTTCTCTAGCAATAATTCGATATCCAACTTTTTACACAAATATACTCCAGATACAGTACCAAATTTGACAATTATTCACAATAATCATCCTTTAAATAGCACCAACTCTTTTATGATTGCCCCTTTTACTTTTGAAGAATTAAAAGCTGGTCTATCATCAAGAAAGGACTCTGCATGCGGTTTGGATTGGCTCTCCTATAAAATGTTTAAACTCCTAAACTCTTCTAACATAAATAAGTTTCTAAAAATATTAAATCTCCTATGGAACAACTCCATTATTCCAGAAGAATGGAAAAGAGACTGTCTAATTCCAATTTTAAAGCATGGGGAAGATTCTAGTTCAGCTGATTCATATCGTCCTATCACACTAAGCTCGTGTGTTGGTAAAATTTTTGAACAATTAATAAAACAGAGATTAATATTTTATATTGAAAGTAACAACCTCTTACCTAATAATCAATTTGGATTTCGATGTGGTCGTTCCGCTTGTGAGAGTCTACGGCATTTATGTCTTGACATCCATAGTGCCCAGATTGACAATAAGATATTGGCTGGTGTTTTTTTGGATGTTGTAGGAGCATTTAATAATGTTGATTTAGAACAATTACCATCCATTCTTCTATCCTTAAATGTCCCTGAAAAAATAGTTAGTTGGATATTCAATTTCTTGCATGGTCGTAAACTTTATGTTATAGTCAATAACCAATTAATAGGTCCTCGATATTCATATAGAGGCGTATCGCAGGGCGGAATTTTGAGTCCATTTCTCTTTATAATCTACATAAATCAAATAAATATTGTCTTGGGTAATAGAGTTTCTAACCTCCAATTTGCTGATGATCTAGTAGTGTATAGTTTCGGACTTAATTTATCAAATGTTGTGTTACAGTTAGTTATGTTTGAAGATGAAGATGATATATAGACTTAGCTTGACTATGAACAAGCTGTGTAACGTGGAGAATAGAAAAATTAAAATGAAGACTTGGCTGTATGGGCTTTTGACCCCTTTGCCTGTCCAGATGGACGAACAGAACCAAAAAAAAAAAAACGTCTTTGACAGTGAGCGGATTTGATGCGTTAGTGAATAAATGCTCTTTGGTAAATATATTCTTTGGTTGGAGTAAACGTAGTGTTTAATTCTCTTTGGGTTGGAGCGGAGCTCTCAGTTCTCATCTGGTTCGCACTTTTTAGTATAAGGGTTTTGTTTCATAAAAAATTTTATTTATCGCCAATTCTATAGAAATGCTTAAGGAAGATGATGTCTGATCAGTTTCGTAAAGTAGAACCATATTCACCAAAGTCCTCTCCTAGAGGTGCGAGGTCACCAGTTGTTTCACGTCAAGATTCTTCTGGCACCCTCAAGACTACCATTTCACTGGGAAAAAACCCATCTATCGTTCACAGTGGTCCATTTTATTTGATGAAAGAACCTCCAGGTTCGTATCGTAAGTATCTATATCGCTTATAAGTTTCTCAATTGTATTGATATTAAAAGAACGATTTAATTTCCAGGAGAATGTGAATTAACAGGAGCGACAAACTTAATGGCGTATTATGGTCTTGAACATTCATATAGTAAATTCAATGGGAAAAAATTAAAAGAATCGTTATCGTCATTTTTACCAAATTTACCTGGTATAGTTGATGGGCCGGGACAAGATGATAATAGTACATTAGGATCTGTGATAGCTAAACGGCCAATAGGTGGCAAGGAACTCTTACCATTAACTAGTGCACAGTTGGCAGGATTCCGGTTACATCCAGGTCCTTTACCAGAGCAGTACCGTTATGTGAGTGCAACACCACCAAAGAAACATAAAAGTAAACACAAAAAGCACAAGCATAAAGATGGTGCTCCACCGGGACAAGATACTCCACTACAAGGTGAGATATTCAATTTATACAAACATTCAGTATAATTCATGAAAAGTAATTCTCTAAACGGTTCATGTATGCAAATACATGATTATTTTGAGAACTTCATAGTTACAAGTCATCAATCTAAATCTATCTTTCAGAGAGAAAATTTTAAATACCAAAATTCAAAATAAATTTGTATGACAGTGTTTATTACAGCTGTAAAATTTACCTTAACTTTTTTATTCCAGCTGTGAAATTTACCTTTTTGTTAATGACATGTATTAAAAAGTAATAGATAGTTTTTTATGTGCTATATAAAATCCTATGCACATTAATTATTCATACTCTTTCTCATATAAATGTGTTTTGGTATTGTCCTCACTTTCTTCCCTAGAATTTAACTCAAAGTAGCTAGTATTCATTGAATCCCCTAGTGCATACATACATGGAGAATGTTATGTCATGTCTCATGTATTAATTTATAAATTTATTCCTGCTGGATTCTTTAGAGGCCAAGCCTGTAAAAACATTTTTGCAGTGGTACTGGGTTTATTCCTAGTGCTGCTTCTGCTATTCCACAGCTTTGTAGTATGTGGAAGAAAGCTCCTTGAAAACCGTATTGTGGAGGACCGCCACACATCGGGAAGGTGGGGATGATATCCTAACTTGTGGCTTGTCGTGTGAAGGTGGAATTTGGCAGCAGGAATCAGATTAAACAGCTCTTTCTTATCACTCCCCGTAATAAATGTGGTAGAAGCCACACAATGAAGCGGCATCACTAGGCAACACTAAGTGATCCAGCCGTTCACAGAGCATTGGCGAGCTGCTGTGCATTGCACGCGGTCAAATGGATCGAGCTGCTTTGCGTTGCACGCGTGTGCCTGTGTGGGCAGATCTGCGTTTTGTAGAACGCTAGAATGTGGGCCGGCTTGAAGTATTGCCATGCTCTATTAATTTAATCTTCGAAGAAGCTGGGTCATTAATAGAGCACTTTTGGCTTTGCCCTCCAGATGACCAGGGAATTGGTAATTGGTCAAGATTTCGAGACACAGTATTCCGATACAAGGCAAGGCTTTAAGGGAAGTTTTGGCGAAGAGCGGTGATACGACAAATACCGTTTTTTTTAGTGATAAACGCGCAAACTTGAGCCTACTGGGGGTTAAATTAGACAAGGTTCAATTTACCTCATTGCGCTTCAGTCGTTGATCAACTGGTGACCTTCTAGGTATACCAAGAGCTGGCGGTTAATTATGCTCTCCATGACTTTGGAGAGCAGGGAGGTAATAACAATAGGACTGTAGTTTGCCAGATCCGAACTGTGTCATTTTACTTTGGATCGGATGGAAGGAAGGACGGGAAAGAAGGAAGGGCTGACTTCCATGAGTCAGGGACTACGCCTTTTGAATAAGAGTGTCTTTGTTTTGCACTTGCACTCATTTTGATACTGCTATTCTGTATCCTGTAGTAGGGCAAGATTTCATGAGGCCCATGATCGGTATTTGTTAATGGGCTCCTGTTTCGGCAATTAGACCACTAAGACATTTTGTGTGCAGTGTTTGCCAGTCATTCCAACCAGCCCAGCTCCTTCCAGAAGTTCAGAACACTCCTGGGGTCTTCTCAGACTTCCTAGAGCGACCTTGTATTTACTAAGGTTCTTGATCATTGGTTTGCCAACCCAGCACAGTCTAGGATTAAATGAGTGACATTTTCATTAACTGATATCATCATAGACAGCCCCTGCACTTAGTAATATCCATTATAAATAGCTGCTTGTTTAGTGATGTGTGACTGTTATATAGGTTATGGGTTATTATGGGCTACTATCCGCAACTCGACGACTACAGCGCGCCTACAGTTTGCGTGGATGTGTGACTGTTAGGATGCCATGTTTCGGATGTCAAGTCTATTTAGGCCTGTGATGCAAACGCAAGCAACTTTTAAGGCAACTTATTTAGATTCATAATATGAGTCTGGCATAGGCCTAGGCCATATGGGTTTGGCATAGGCCATTCTCCAAGCAAGCCAATATATATACCAGTAGGATACACATATTATTGAATGTCCCAGCGAAGGAGACAGATTATAATAAAATTAATACAAATAAAATAAAAAAATATGAGTCAAAAGCACGGGTGTTCTACACTGAGAATATAACTTGGTGAAATTAAATTAACAGCTGTTCTTGCTAGTTATCTGTACTTCACTTGGAATATTAAAACATGATATTAGGGCATGTAGGGCAACATATAAGCTCAATGTAAGAAGGCAATGATAAAGACACTTCATGTATACATAATTGTATATGTGAACTCTCTTTATGAACATAATATGACATTTGCCTTAATGCCTCCCCTAACATTGGAATACTGGGTCTTAATATAGAGTGATTGCCAATTCCATAACATAGACAATAGGATACTGACTACTTCAAGCTCTCATTACAGAACTCTTTAAAGTGCAGGTTGTATGGAGTATTGTTATTATCTCTGGTCTGTTGACCTCCATTACCAGCTCGTACTATAAGATCATGTGCATTGCAGAGCTACTTGATTCGTCGCAGATCTAGTACTCTGGTAACAGCTTGATTTTGTGGCACTGCATGACCTCACTCTGTTGTCTACCGCATCTATAACAGGAATATTCTGGAGAGGTCTGATACCTGGTGCACAATACCAATCTTAAACATCACCATCAGTATGTGAGTGGTCCTACTCAGTGCAGTTCTCAACGATTTCAAGAATGATATATCATGGGTATCTTCAAAAAAGTGTGTAATAACCACTTAAAAGACTTTTCTGGTTTATGCAAGAGAGATTATGCTCTCTTTTTGTACCTTTCCATAAAAAATTTGAAAAAAAAAAATACATTAGAATAAAACAACTCAATTGGCATACTTAAAACAGAAATAATTATTAACATAGTATTTTCAAATGCAGACTAAACACTATCAACTGCTTAGTTTCATGTTTAGCAGGAGTATATTATTTCAACTACCTAAGTAGATTACTCAAGATTAATTCATTCCATCATTATTACATTTACAGATTCCTCTAACCCTGACACTTATGAGAAGAAACATAAAAAGCAGAAGCGCCATGATGATGACAAAGAGAGGAAGAAACGGAAAAAGGAGAAAAAGCGAAAAAAGCAAAAACACAGTCCAGAGCACGGCGGCCTTACACCGAGCCAGCACCCAATGACTTAAGTTAGCATTACTAAACATAAGCTACAATCTCTTACCACACTACTAATAATCTTTAGATATAGTGCTGCTTCTCAGATTTTTTAAATTATTTTAGGTTCTATTAATTAATTGTACATAATTACGTTTTGTGAAAAAGAAAAGACTTAAATGCCAGGTATATCCTGTCTGAGCAAATTTACTAACTCTGTTACAAATGTAGGAAAGTAAAAAAAATATCCTTAATGCAATGTAATTTTTGTCCGATAATGTCTGTAGAATGATTGCTTTTTTTCTATCATAGGTATCAATTGCTGTATTTTAATAGGATTCTGAGTTGTAAAGAGTTCTGAGAATTTACTTTTGATAACAGGATTACAGTAAAATAAAAAAGTTGCCTTTATATTTTAAATTCTTGCGCCCATTCTTCAGGTCTGAGGCATAAATTTAGGAATGGTAGGTAGTTAGTCCCAATCAATAAGTGATTTAAAATCCTTTTTTTTTTTTAAATTAACTCTAGCCTCCGTCGACTGAGTGTCGACGATTCGGCCAACGTCAAGGTGGAGAGATTTTTTATTTTAATTTAGCTGATTGAAGTATCGGCATGTATGTGTAGTATGATCGGTTGAAATAGCTGTGGTTTTTTTTGTGAACTGAAGAATAGGCAACAAGAGATAGTACGGTTAGTTATAAACACACATAATATTTTATATTTTTATTTGTGAGTAGTATTATGCGAAATAAAAGACAGTCAATACCATAATTATTGATAAACTGGCTGAGTAACCATCCACCCTCTAACACTGGCAGCATTGTTATAATTTTTTTGGAGAGGAGAGAATCGAATTCTGAAGAGACCGAAAATCCGAGAAACCGTCAAAGTTGGATATAAGATATGGTGGATGCATAATATCTCACAGACAAATTCTTAATTTTTGCTCTAGATGTGTGTTTTTTGTAAAATAATTTAAACACATCAATTTTCTTCATTAGATTTACTTATATTGACTGAAAGAAAAACAAATGAAAAATAGTTGGAAAACAATATTTTACCAATTGGATATATTTTTTAATGTAACCCTATATTTTGAGCAATATTTTTTTCGAAAATAAATATGTTTTTGAAAGACATCATATGATCATATTATAGCGTGTCCACTATAGTTTAAATAATACCAAGAATTGAACTGCAATATTTTTATTTTGACGCGATTAGCGAAATAGTCACAATTTCTCATAAATTCTGAAAGAACGGCGTCATTTGCAGCACGAATCTATCATAAATTACGTTTTTTGTTTACAATAACCAAGCTTGTTTATCTAGCAACTAATAACATAAACCGCATAATGATACCCCGAGTATTATAAAAATGACGTTTCATGTGGCCGGCGCCGGGTTTGGCGCCAAAACAGCTCAGCAAGTGGCTTTTGCGGGCGTGCGGGACGTGTTGGTGTTTCAGAGATTGTCACAAAAATCAGCCAGATACAACTAGTACAGCCAAAGAGATTTTATTTCATGTCTACTAATCGTATATGCGAAGACTTTTTCCCGACACTTACTGTAAGATAACTAGTATGTTTGTTCGTCCTTAATTAATTATTAAGTAATTAATTATTACTATATTATGCTCAAGGCTGTAAATATAAATGGTTTCACTATTTAACTTCATTAGCTTAGCTTCCGAATTCAATTCAAATCAAATCAAAAATATTTTATTTCATTGGTAAATTGCATTACACTTGAAATATGTAATTTTTTCATACAGCTCGTTTGGAAGGCAGATTTCCTTAGAGAAGAACGAGTAAGAAACTATAAGCCTACTCTTTTTTCATATCCTCTATATGTTATCTATGGTTTTCGCATCGTTTTTTATACCCCAGTACACTCCTCATACCTATTATAGTCGCAGTGCAAACAATTCAGTCAAGCAGCTGAGGTCAGCGGGCGCGGGCTACACGCGTCTATGGGTTTTAAGGTCTATTTCATATAAATGGTCCCCCAACTGTAAAAGTGCTAATGCGTCATATTTATTATGTAATAAAAATTATTGTATCGTTAAAAATACATAGTACACATTATTAGATATTTACAACCTATTTCCTGTGACGTCGAAACCTTTTAAGAGATTTAACAAAATCTTCAATCAATGATTCCAGATGTCAATAATATGTGGATATTTGTTTTAAACTAAGATAGTTCCGCATTTGTGCTTATGCTTGGACCGGTATTTTAGTAATATTCGATTGATGTTTAAGTAATATCATCTGTATGTGTTTCGGAGTGTAATAGTAGTGAGATATAATAATTACATAGTCCTGGCACGGATCTTGTGCGGTGTCGGTAAATGAATTCCAAAGTGCGAGGGGGGAGCTGAAATTTCCTGTCCTGATGTGGAGTCGAGAGGCAACCGCCCATTGCCATCCGGTAAACCAGGGGTCATGAGACGCGTAGCCGGACTTTTAAGTGGGAGTATGCTCTTATCATGAAGGTCTCTGAGACGTATCGGTTCTGGTTCGCTCATCGCTTAAGATCCGTGTAGGAACGTAATACCTACTAGTGCGAAAAATCGAGGGAGCAAATTGTATTCTATAAAGAAAAGCTGCGTTTGTCACTTCAAACAAATTGTATACTGTCGTCATAATATATGTATGTATATGAAGCGTGGTTGAAAAATGTGACTTACGAATTTAATAAATGTTATAATTGTTACTTTCGTGAGAAGCATATTACAGTTATTGTATTATAAACTGTGTCGAATTAAGAAATTCAAGATGGCGGAGCAAGATAGAAAATTCTACAACAATATTATTATTAGGTACCTACAGTATAAACCCATTGTATAATATTTGATGTAAATTTATTGAATTAGGCCATTTTGCAGAAATCCATAATAATCCAAATTTTTTTATTTATCTTGGGTGTAAATTCCGCTAATATTTGTCTTCAATCAGATACGTGTTTCGCCCTTACGCGAGGCATCCAGGATGGGCCATTTGGTGTCAAATCTATATATTTAACTGCATTTCATTTCGGTAAAAATCCGCTAGAAGCATACAATAAAAAGACCGACCTTTGGACAGATTCATAATTTGTATAGCTCTAATTAATGTAGTACAAAGTAATAAGGCATACATACCCTCTTACATCGCAAGTCTCACGTGGTTCTTCTACGTAAACCACTGTATTACTGAATCTAAAACGACCTGAGATGATCAATTTATATGTTTTATAAGGGATTATTCAATTATTATTAAAAAAAAATATTAATGTAATATAGAAATACAGTATGTTAATGATAATTTAAGTAGCATAAATGTAATATATTGCCTATAAGTTGTTTTTCCTTACCCATAATTAATAAAAAGGCAGGAAATAATTGCATAAAGAATCCTTCTCTATAATTAAAACATGTTTGAATTCAATTACACTCAATATTTTTGAGTTTTCCTGAGAGTGACATTGTAGCTATATGGTTACAATATAATGGGGTCAGTTAAGTAGGTACTTAGTGGCAATAGAAAACAATGATTTTATTATTTACACCAAAACCAAGAAAGGTTGTTGTTTCTCTATCTGTCACGGCCTTGTCATACCTCTATGGCTTCTTATTATTGCCAAAAAAGGGTGGGTTGGTTAACTGATGCCGAAAGAAAACCATTATTTTTAATACATAAGATAAGGTGGTAACTGAACCTAGTTACATATTTGTTTGTAATTTATTCAACGTACCTACTCATTGATTTAATCAATCATTTAATATTTGATCACCTCGGGTCCGATTTATCAAAAGAAAAAAGCCTGCCCAAAGAATTTGGTTGAATTTTAATTAAAATATAAATTTTTATGTATTTGTTTTACTTTCTTCGTCATTCTCTTGTAAAGGCGTGGGATCTAAACGTCTGACTTCAACATCACTTCGAGATACCTATTGTAATTTAAATGTTTCCGAGCGGTAAGGGACGAATATCATAATGCCGACAGGATCCCATCCTCATTCCTCCACCATAGCATGACCGCGGTCCTCCAAGAGATATTACCCTAAGAGGTTACTGATTAGGCCAAGAGTCGAAGAATTTCTCCAGAACGTTCTCCTCCGGCGTTGCAAGAGAGAACAGGCGGCGGTGATTACTTAACATCACATGACTGTCCTCTCCTATAAAAAAGGCTTTGCAATTACACTTAAGAGCACATGTAACCTGTATAAATCGACGTGGTTTTTGTTTATTGTCATAAGTAATTAGGTGTTGCTAGTACCTAATGTCATAAGTTACATATTAACTATTGAACTTTACTATTCAGTTTCAAAAGAGATGAAGGAGAAATACGACTGCCACTATCATGAAAGTGGTTCGAATGCTAAGGTACATGATTCCTGTCGCCAAATCTCATCAGTTTCGTTGCGCTTCCTTACCAGCAGCATTCGTCCGCAAAACTATTTCGAAGGTTTCACTTCTCGACTTGTCTTTGAGGCTTAAAACAGAAAGGAAAACCTGTTCTTGCTCTTCTTGTGTTATATGATCAATACTGATCTGTCACCAAAATGACCCCCGGGTCGCGACCCGTTCGATCGATTGATGGTTCTGTTCCGGACAGTAGTTCACGTATCAGAACCATTGCCGCTTGCCAGTTATCTACGTACAATAGGTCTATGTAATTGCTAAGTACCTACTAACTAATAAACTTATAGCTATATTATACTAAGTAGCGGCTGACGAACCACGCATGCGTTCTTATGTTAATATTCTAAATGTATACTATCTAATAACAATAATAACTAATATCCAGTAAACTAAAAATATTAATATCCAATGAACATTTGTTTAGCTATAGGTACATAGATATTGTTGTGTGAATTCAAGGTAAATCTCTCAATAATAATGGAAGTGGATGAGTCGCGACCCTCGATCACGAACCGGGTTGCCCGCCTCGAATCAATCGATGAAGTGAGAGAAGGGGTGGGCGGGCGACGGCGGGTGGATGAGTCGCGACGCTCGATCGAATGATTGGTCGTTCATACGATCCTACTGCGAGACAACGAATCACTTTGGCCGCGGAGACACGTTGGATCACGCGGGTCTTGTGACCCGGGGACCCCTTCTGATAAAAAGGATCAAAATGGTCCCTTTTATACATAACAAAATATCCCCAATTCATTCTTTACCACCCCGAGGCAATATCTAGTCAACTTTGGAGACGATATCCATATTGCAGCGTGTCGCCGCGGCGAAACGTTGGATCGCGCGGGTCTTGTGACCCAGAGACCCCTTCTGATAAAAAGGGGCAAACTGGCCCTTTAATATATAAAAAAATATCCCTAATTCATTCTTTACCACCCCGAGACAATATCTAGGTAACCTTGGAGACGATATCCATATTGCAGCACTAGCGGCGGCAATCTTGGATTTCCAAAACGATCACAAATGCTATGTGTTCGAAGTAAATCCATCGAACAGCATTATATTACAAATACTGCTTAGTAGATAAACCTAATTGTAATAAAACCATGTGTTGCCTTTAGTAAGGCAGTACGCGAATAAACCATTGATCGGTCCGGTCCTAGTTACCATTAACCATTTTTCTATAACCATTACAGGACTGGTCCGAGTAACCATTTTAACCAATTAATAGTAGAGTTTCGCGTACTCACAAGTAGAACCAATAATTATAGTTATTTAGCAAGTGTCATAGATTAATTTAGTATATTAAGTAAATAAATACTTTTACCATAAAACCAACATATATATCTACCCCTAAGTGTACCCCTTTTCATGGTTATTCGAGCCGGATTTGATATAATCTGTTATTGTTATTTTTTATTTGTGCTCGGGAGTATGTTCGAAGTAAATCCATTGAACAACATTATATTACAATTAAGTTTATCTACTAAGCAATATTTGTAATATAATGCTGTTCGATGGATTTACTTCGAACACTATGGAAACAGTCCCGAAATGATTTAAATTAAAACACAAAAATAGTCCTGTTAAAATTGTTTTATTTCAATAAGAGAGTACTATTAAAATTATTTGAATACAAATATTCGTTTTCCAGCATTAAATTAGACAGAACATAAAAGCGAAAATACATTTATTAAATCATGCGTGAGAAATAATTTATTTAAGTTGCGCCAATGCTTAAATAATATTTTAATTCTCAATATATAATATACTGCATAATTTTATTGCGATTTATATAAGCAACTCAAGTACCTGGCAACTTTGCCCACCCAGTCAGATTCATTTTGAATGTGACAGAATGACGTTTAGTCGAACGAACAGCGTTTGTCACTGCCACATATGTAAGCGTTAGGTCATGAACTTAACATTTAAATTATTATGAAGGGTCTAAGGCAAGAAGAATCATCTTTGCATAATTAAATTAAGGTGGCGGCACAGTAGCATCAGGATAAATCTTAAAAGAAGCGCCAAATATAAAATAATACTACTAATCACACTAGGTGCACGTTTCCCTAATAATAATTCTTTAAGGTTATATTTATTACATTATTTTGAACACCGTAAGTTGTTGAAATTTTCAATAATTAACTTAATTTTTTAAATCGGCATACTGCAATTCGTTTACAATTGCTACATTCACCATACTTCATACCATACCCTGTGCCTACACCAGCGCCATTGTGGATGCTTTTTGAACTGTTATTTACAGCATAAGCCGGGTACTTTTTCAACTTTTCTCTCATATGTGATGATTTTCCTTGCCTCTCCCTTCATAATTTGAATTGACCAGAAAATATACTTACAAATAGATCGAAGTGAGCGTTTCGGCCTTGAATTTTGTTTTATAACCGACGCGAATAAATTTGATTGCTATATCATTACGTAACCGCTCAAATTGTATATAAATACAACCAAAATATGGCGCATTAAAGAATTAATGATTGTAATCCACAGTCTACTGGGCTTAAACAAGTACGTACAATATAAAAAAATAACAGCATTAATAAATTAATGGTAACTTCCGAAAAAGAGCTCTACGGTGCACGACATAGAGTTGAAACTATAATTACAGTACCGAATGAATCCTACCTATGGACGAACATTACCGCGCATTACTTTAGTACCTAATCGAGTTTGAGCAACAATTTAATCTAAATTCGTAAAAACTCTAGCTTCAACATTTAAAAAATTCCTTCCGGGGTTTTCTAACACAAGTAATCCTACAACGGTTAACATAATTTATCTTTTAATGGCGGCACGATTGTTTTACATTTATTAGGGTTGCCATCACTTAAATACACCTCCTCTGCTAGTTAAAATTGAGTACAAGAGCTTCGAAAACCTCTTGCCCTCGCTAGTAAAAGAATCTATCATTACAGCTTAAAAAAAATATCTTGTGATCTCATAAAATGATACAACATACTCTGGATTAAAAAAATTTAACATTGTTAAAATATTACTTCACAAAATGTCAATAGATTTATAATTTTATTGAAAACCGAAGCGTCATCAAGGCAAGTTAGTCGAAAGCGAATCGAAGGCAAGCGAGATAAAAAAAAAACAAAAATAGACTTAAACTAAACGAAATCATATTTATATGCGTTTACAAATAAATAAACAATTATAATGTCTATTATAATAATAATATGAACATAAATCATTAAATTTATAATACAAGTTAATTCACAATTTACAATAAAACTATTAAAATTAAATACACTTCCCACTATGCATACATTACATTTTACATTATTTTATACATTCGTCTATAATATACTATCTTGACATCAGAGGAGGCTCTATCCAAGGCCGCAGGTACAACTTAACTCCAAAAATACCAACCAGTTGTCTTATAATATGTAATAAATAAAAAAAGTGTGTGTGTAGGTACTTATGTATGCACGCAAGAAGTTATACTTCTTTGGTCTAACGAAGCAAAGATCATTAAAATGATTTATTCCTCGTGCTATTTAACGTTTTCAGAAAGAACAATTTTGTAAAAATCTTGCAAAGATGGATTTGACAATCTTCTTTATATATATAAAAATGAATTGCTGTTCGTTAGTCTCGCTAAAACTCGAAAACGGCTGGACCGATTTGGCTAATTTTGGTCTTGAATTATTTGTGGAAGTACAGGGAAGGTTTAAAAGGTAAATAAATAGGAAAATACTCAGAATTAAATAAAAACAACAAATTTGCTTTTCCTTTGATGCGTACCCCGTCGAATTTATTGACGCAACGGTTTGACAGTTATGCTGTGAAACAATTTCATTACAACAACAGGGTGCATTTTTACGAAGCAATTTTTGATATTATGAAATATTATTGACAAATTCATAAAAAAACATTATTTCATTTATTATATACAGAACAGCGTCTGTCGGACTAGTTAAATTATTAAATATTGAATACGGCTGTATGGGCTTGAACCCTTTGCCTGCCCTAATAATGGACAGAGAAACGAAAAGCAAATGAAGACTGACGCAAACGTCAGAAAATTTTAGGAACCAACTGCACCTGTTACTTTTGTGTTACAGTGATGCGCGCGCATCTTAAAATTTCACTCTCATCATTTTTTTCATAACGCGCCTAAAGAAGTACCTATAACTTAAAAAAGTACGCGTACCTACTTTCGAGAACCGCCGTAACAGTAAGATTTCAGAAGTTGTGTAGTTTCTTATAGTAAGTACATATCAGTTTATATTTTACGGTACCTGAAGATTAATTATTAAACAAATTAAAATACATATTGCATCCTCTGCGTACACTAGTAAAATCTTACGAACTCTCGTTAGTAGATTCTATGTCTATTAGGCATTAGACGAAACTTAGTTAGTAGTAAGGTTGATTTTTATTAAAATACTTTTACTGCGCGTTATTTTTGTATAATACATACTTCATATATAGGAAAAGCATAAAACTCAAACCCAAGATAACATCTGTAGGAATATGGTATAAATAAACGATTATGGATAGGAACTCAGTGAACAATTTTTTTTAAATATATAATATTTTAATGTAAGTATGTTTAGTAAGGTCACAGAAAATAGACATATAATATAATACTTATAAAAAATCGGGTCATTTCATTATAATAAGAAAGTATTCACCGTAAGAGGATTTAGTTTATTGCTTTTTCGATATACCCACAAAATAATGAAGTACTGTAACTAGTCGAGAGAGACGTAGAACTTAAAGATTCCTCTGATGTCGAGAATTGTTTAACACAAAATATGGCGCTCTCTATAATAAACAGAGATCTTGTTATTACAAATTAAAAACATTACATAGGTACCCGACGGCTATCCGAGAGGTAAATAATATCATCTCTTTAGAAAAGTTTTAAACGCCAAATCTGCCTTCCGCAGCGGCACACATTATTACATTACACGCAATATTAGTTGCAAACATATTCACATACTAAAAACATTGAAACACAACTTTATACAGAATAAATCACGCTTCACACTGAGCAAAATCGACAAACTATTTTTAAACGTGATAATTGTATAAAACAGAAGCACAATTCCAGCGAATAATTTCATAAGAGTTGAGAACTAAATTAAAGGAAACTATACAAGGAGGGTTGCCAGTCGTGCTCTAAATAGTGTACTGTACTCTATAATCTATAACGCTGAGAGAATATGCTATATTACTCTTTTTACATACGACAGTCATACTCTTTTTTTTATGAAAATAAGGAACGAGACGAGCAGGACGTTCAGCTGATGGTAATTGATACGCCTTGTCCATTACAATGCAGTGCCGCTCATAATTTTTGGGTTTTTCAAGAACAATTGCGCTCGTCACCTTGAGTCATAAGATGTTAAGTCTCAATTGTCCAGTACTTTCACTAGCTCCGGCGCCCTTCAGACCGAAACACAATAATGTTAACACATTACTGCTTCACGGCATAAATAGGCGCCGTTGTAACTTGTGTAACTGGTAAAACTCAGTTACATAAAACAAATCAAAACACTCTTATTTACTATATAACTATACATACTAGTTAGTACCAAAAGCCACAAAACTCGGGCGCATATAACCGTAAGTATAAATAATAATCTAATAAAAGTTAGAATACTTTAAAAATAGTATTTTAGCGTACTCAATGTGTCACAGATTAAAAAGTACACCTACATCGAATAGAGCACAATAATCTATTTCAGGGTACGGTTGGTAGCCCTACTTGACACTGTTCTTAAAGCGCTGAGTGAAAATAATGCCTGTCATTCGTAGGTTGCTACACGAATCTTGATTTTGAAATTGTGTTTTATATTTATCGATACAGTGTTTGTTGGACTACAACTGAAGTTAATAAAGCAGGGCTTTCAAAGGGTCAATTTTCAAAGATCATCATATAAAATAATACCAAGTACACCACGACAATATTATACAGTTAAAATATTTACATATTGTAATACTACAGATGAATGCAAATAAATGCATATTTTCAATTCGACCACAGTATATAATATGAACACTATTGATCAGTTTAAAATTAACATAATATTATGTTATTATCAATCATTGTTGTTGATGTAAACTTATTTCGATTTTTACTATAACATAATTATTATTATATATATTTATATATTATTATTATACTTATTTTCAAACTGGATAATATTAATTTGTCTCAGCTTGAGCATCTTAAAGTTCTACTGAGTTACAATATAATTCCTTTTGTTTTCATAATGTTTTTTATTGCATAGCTTCTATCGCGGGCCTTGAGCGTGGAGACCGAATCCAGAAATTCCGTAACGAAAATAACCTAACACTTACTTACTTGATGTATATAGATATTTCGGCACGGTCCATTACAGTTGCCGTGGAACAGCGGTTATCACGTATGCTTTTTGAGCAGAAGTACCCCAGGCTCGAACCTGGGACAGGTTCATTTTGATTTTTTATATTTCTTGATTTTTTTATCGTCTTTTTTAATTTTTATTATAATGACAAGCATTTTTGTTGTATGTTTTCTGAATACCACTTGTCGTGAGACACTCATAACAAAAGGAGTATTTTCAATTTAAATAATTAATTATTTCTATATAAATATATGTAACAGTTATTAAAGCAGTAAAATAATAAGTCGATTTCATATTTATTCATACAAAAAAATTATTTCACACAAAAGTCAAGGTACAAAAAAATGAAAAACGCCCATTTATATTGTATTCAATTCGTGTGTCAATTTTAGTAACACACACTGTCATAATCGAGATAACAGAAAATAGAGACGAAATACTACTCATTATGTTTGTAAATAACTTGATAACCGAATCACGATAGCGATATTAATGTTAATAGCTATGTTGTTGGTAGTTGGACCATCGATTTATTGTGTCAATTTTGAGCTTGAGCAAAATATAGGTAAATTGAAAAAAAAAATAGCCCGATATTTTTACTATACCAAAACAAACAGAGACGTATACACGGATGAGTGTTTGGAGCTAAGAGAGAAAGAATTGATATGTGTTATGTATCAGTCGAAAATACAGTTTCAAAATTAGAATACCAGTGGGATATTGTATTGGCGATCAGCTCGATGCTTAAATTAATTACATAAAGCATAATAAACGTTTTTTTTTTAAAACGACCCTTGACAAGGGAGACTGGGGATAGGTACAAGTTGTGTAAACTTATTTTAATTTTTTATCTATGGCAGGTTTATAGTGTTCGAAAATTAAAAAAATAAACTTCGATTGATACATCGCAAAAGGATTAGTTTATATCACAATATTATTGGCACAGTTATCTGTATAAATATATATAGAGGAAGAACAATGGGAAGACAGAAGATGAGTTATAAAAAAACTGATACTTTTAAAAAGTGCTCCATGAATTTATGAACGACAAAACATAAAATCGCTTGTGGTTATCATACAGTTGTCAGTGAGAGATAAATATTGATATTGATAAAAAAAAAACTTTTTAATCTGTATCGTAAAGCCATTAGGAATTCTCGAAATCTATAAATTAATGTACACTCCAAATTTGCGATTATCAGAATAAGCTTACATCAACACTGATATCATACCACAACAAATTACACATATTATTGTGTTTGTCAAAATTTAAACATTTCAATAAATAAATATTTTGTTACTTGTTTTATCAATTTTAGGGTCATCACAATCCATTTATTTATATATAGTGATATACTCATATATAAAAACCTTACACACTCGGCCGGCCCCTACTTACTGTGCTACTTATTCAGTCCTATTTGCGAACTAAACAAAAATTGTATACAATATTATTTTAATAAAATCATACGACTTACAGCGACAGCGCTTAATTATTTCGGCGTTGATAGGATCACAATTCAGAAATATATAGTTTTAAGCACATTATGATACTGACATTCAGGAAATCAAATCACCTATAAAAATCAATTGTAGTTTTCTAGCAGTCATCCCAAGAAAACTTTTAAATGCAAACCCTATGTAATATTGTCAATTATTTGGCTACCTTTTATGATATATATTGATGAAATTTTACTTCTCCTATATTTGTTTTGGCAGATGTTTGTTTTCGTCAATTATCCTGCACCAGATAAATTATAAAGTCCAAAAGTGGACAACCATTAGGGTACCTATATAAAAAACATGGCGACAACCCTACGTCTCATGGCAAACTACATATTTCTAAGCTGTGGCCGCACAAACGGCATACCTACAAGTACAGAATATGTCACGCCAGGTCGCCTCAGCGGATTTCTCGTAGCCATGTGCTATTCGTCGGTCGAGCGTCACAGCTCCTTGAGTAACGCTGACTTTGCATTCTTCAGTTTGTCGAGCCGTTTCGTTAGGTGACTATTCTCCGTTTCGAGCTCCTCCACACGATTCAGGGCTTCCCGCGCCTGTAAGACATCGGAAAAAATTTATAATACTTATCATCATCAGCCGGAAGACGTCCACTACTGGACAAAGGCCTCCCCCCAAGGAAGGAAGGACATTACTGCCGCACCGGCCACCTGTCCGTCGAACTATGTGCCCTGCCCACGGCCACTTCAGTTTTGAATTATGAATATTAAAACAGAAGAAAACCGTGTTATAACTGATATTAATATTTTTGGTTTTGATCTTTGTGAGTGTTAAATAATTATTAACTAAAACTATACGCAACAAGTTTTAAAGTCTGGCTAGCGAAAGTTGGCGCTAAAAAAGAGCGGCAAATTTAATTAATAAGTCTAGCAACACTAAAAATTAATTGATACTTAATAATTAATTATATGCATATAATAATAATAATATTATATTTATAATATAATATATTATTAATATTTTGAATGCACGTATTTTTTGACCTGTAATAGGATAAAGGCTATTTTTCTCTCTGCTGTTGTTTGTCCTTGAAAGTGCCAATCATGTAAAAGAAAATCTTACATACTTCACTTTTAATAGAATTATTTATTTATAGATAGGATCGCAAATCCGAAACTATAATCACCACAAAGTACAGAAAACCACACTGGACCCATTACAACCGCCATATTATTTGTCAAATCCTCCTTGACGTTACATTAGAGTTGCCAAACAATGACATTACAATATTGTATATTTTTTTTAAAAGATCGCAAAAAAGAATACTGGGAGAGTTTCTTGCGCCGAAACTTCTCTCTCAGAGCGCCATTTGTTTCCGAAGTTGTGGTAGTGTTAAAATTGATATCAAAAAGAATAGTAAAGGAATCAATTTTGAGAAAATAAATGTATTTTATGCCATATAACAAGTTTGCAAATAATTCCAGCGCCAACATTCGCTAGCCACACTCTAGCTAATAATATTTTATACATACCTACTTATTTAAATCGATAGAATAAATTTACAACATTAATAAAATTCAAACAGTCCTAAGAGGCGATTGTAAGTCGAGTTACAGAATATAAATATTAAAAAAAACTGTTACATAATATTTTAGTACTTAAAGACTTTTAATTCTGTACAAATTTAATTAATATTTTTTTAGGGTAGTTTAGATTACGATCAATAGTTTTGAGACATCACAATAAAATCGCTTTCATATTATTACTTTCATAATAATATATTATTTTTAAGCACTCTAACCAAATAATTTAATAAGCGATCGGATATTTTAAGGATTCTTCTCTGGTAATTTTCTTTTGCACCCCCAGGAGGATATTTTGAGGCACATTAACTAAGTTAAGGCACATTAACTAAGTTAAATTATGCTTTTCTAATCCTTTTTCTTCATTATCAATACGAATAATGTGTCTAAGTTTAGAATAACCGTTGGTCAAAAGTTGAAACTCAATAAAACTGTTAAGTGACAAACCGAAAAGGTGATGAGCGGTATTAACTGCCCATAACAGTGACAGTATGAAATAATCCCCGCACGATGATATGGGGACAGCCCGCCATCTTAATAACGTCATAATGACGTCAGGTCCATATATAAATTTAAAAATCACCAATTAATAGTAAAGTTTTGAAAGTGATAATTGCGTTGACGCCATGCAGAGTATAATATAACAAGGTTCTATCACTGTTCCAACGCACGGCGTTAGAAAAGCCGTAGACAATTCGTGTGCATATTCAAATGATTTGAGATTTCTTTAGAGTTAATTCCGCCAATATTTGTCTTTAAACAAATCGACACGTGGCTCGCCTCTACACGAGGCATCCTCAGAATGTGTTGTCTCGCCAAAATCACGGCACGACACTCCTATTTGAATCGAAACACGTGTCGATTTGTTTAAAGAGAAATATTGGCGGAATTAACACTAAAGAAAAACTCAAATCATTTGAATAATTATGGATTTCCGCAAAGTAACGCCTATTTCAATAAAATTTAATGTGCCATTAAAAATTAAAAC
Organism: Leptidea sinapis; assembly: GCF_905404315.1. Classification (NCBI taxonomy): domain Eukaryota; kingdom Metazoa; phylum Arthropoda; class Insecta; order Lepidoptera; family Pieridae; genus Leptidea; species Leptidea sinapis. The sequence continues at coordinate 30,527,383 of NC_066265.1, forward strand.
TATTTCGGATTAGTGCCGCAGGCACTCTTTAGGGAATGGGGAGATTAAATGCATTATTGAAAGGATTTTATTGTGATATGTGAGTAACAGGCGGAGAGCACAAGAGGGGTCACTCGGGATACACGTGTCATAATACCGTTAGCTGTCACCGTTATTGATGACGGCCCAGAAATCGACCACATCCTGAAATACAAATCTACATTATAGTAACACGTTATTGTTGCGTGCCTATCGTAATGGATGCCGTAATGTGATGTCAGTTAACGTCAATGGTGAAATGCTTTGCCAGAAACATAAAACAGTTGTCTCTTGAGCTCTAGTATTGAGGATGTCCATCAGCGGCTGGTTTTTACCTTTCCCTCGCTCTGAGCAATAAAGATGAAATGTCTCTTGTGTAAGAGGAGGTCCATAATATTTGCCTTCTCCTCTGTTAAACAGACGTACATGATACAGTGAGCTCGACCAGAAGATTGAACAGTGTCGCATTATATACAGTCGATGAAATATACCATTTATTATGACAGGGACGAGACGAGCAGGACGTTCAGCTGATGGTAAATGATACGGCCTGCCTATAACAATGGAATGCCACACAGGATGCTTGAAAAACCAAAAAATTCTGAGTGGCACTACAATTGCGCTCGTCACCTTGAGACATAAGATGTTAAGTCTCATTTGCCCAGTAATTTCATTAGCTACGGCGCCCTTCACACAGACACAGTAATGCTTAAACATTACTGCTTCACGGCACAAATAGGCGCCGTGTGGTCACTGATAATATAGCCAGCATCCTGTGCAAAAAGGCCTCCCACTGGTAAATGTGTTCCCCACGTAACTTTATGGCAATCTAGATCAGTTACCAAAGGTAGATTAACCTTCGTAAAACTACGCATGACAACCACAGAGGTCGACTCGTAGGGAAAGCTTTCATAAAACGTTGCCTTAGCCAAATTCTAAGTAAAACTGGCCCGAAAAATCTCGAACACATTTGTTACAACACTAAAATGAGACGTGGATCCAACAGCAGATCAAAACTGAAGATAAAAATAGGACTGGTTTAGTCATTAATTGCGAGGGGTTTTTAATCATATACTCCGGCCAACCTTACATTGGAATGCACAAAGTAAATGTTAACCCTAAACAGAGCTGGCACAAGCGGTGATTGCAGAAGCAAAGACTATTGGGAAGACCAATATAAGAAAGAAAAGTGAACCGTAAGACTCTAGGATGTTGGAGCAATGTGGAGTGTGGACGCCTTAGAGGACACAGGTCACCTTTTTTTTAAAAAAATAAAAGGGGGCAAATGGGCAAGAGGCTCACAGGATGGGCAGTGTTGAGGAAACTGCTCATGGACACCTCAACAATAGGATTCAAGATTTGCATTGCCGGCTTTCAAGATAGGAGTAATTATGCTCTTTTCTTAAAGGTCCTTAACGGCCGTTTCCAATATACTATTTACAGATAGAGATAAATTACTACTTTCTACTGTCAGTAATCTGAAGCTGTCCCAATATACCTGATAAGTCATTCTTATCGTCTTATATTGGGACGCGCGATTTGCTATTTTCTTACAAACTTCTATCGCTGGTAATCTATACGTCCTCCCATTTACAGACAGCGTGCGCGGATAAGGTGTATTACCGTCTAGAGTTTAATGGCACAAAAAAGTTAACGATATAGTTACGATTTTTATCTCAAGTAGGCCACAACCGGAGATAGACTGAATATTGGTGCGGTAAAACAGCAGCCGGTAATTGATTCAACAATGTGGTTGCACGGACGAGTAAAAAAAAGATGGATTCCGCGCCGTGATATTACAAGTGAAGCACCGTTATGCTAGTGTGTGTGCCGTTACAGGGGATACTAGTTACACAATTTTTTTCTCCTTTAAATAATCATATATGTTTACAAATATTTATATGCTATCGTTCTTACACTTTTTCACAACACATGACGGCATTTTTAAAATATTTTATTGAGACGCAAACTGATCTGTCACAGAAGATGACAATTCTCATAATAGCCGCCTATCGGCATGTAGTAGTGTAAGTGTGTGCGTGGGGCTATGTATTTACACGTTAATCGGCTTGTTTTGGTGCTACACTTTATGGAGGGTGACACGGAGTCCTTATTTTTTTACTAGTCCGTGAGTGGCTGTTGAGAAATCTTTAGTATATCGCGTGGTTGTGTGGTGCCGGCCCCACCTCCCGCTGCAGCCGGCGCCGCTCCCCCTTGAGCTCCTCCTCGTGGTGGTCGTGGTGCTCCAGCCGCGCCCGCAGCCGCGCCACCTGCGCCTCCAGCCGGGCCACCGCGCCCGCGCCCAGGGCCGCCTCGGCCTCCGCCCGGGCCGCCCGGCCCTTCGCCTCGGACACACACTTCCGAAGCGTCTCCACTGTTCAAAAATCATTTTAGATATTAATGTGATATCGGTTTTTTTTAAAGAAAAATAAGGGACGAGACGAGCAGGACGTTCAGTTGTTGGTAATAGAAAAGCCAAAAAATTCTGAGCGACACTACAATTACGCTCGTCACCTTGAGACATAAGATGTTAAGTCTTATTTGCCCAGTATTTTCACTAGCTCCGGCGCCCTTCGGATGTAAACACAATAATGTTTACAAATTACTGGTTCACGGCAGAAATAGGCGCCGTTGTGGTACCCATAATCTAGCCGGTATCTGGTATCAATGACGCGGCTCACCCTCGGTCTCGTACTCTCGGTCGTGGACGCCCGTCACTCCATTCTGCCGGGCGGACCGTTCCTCGTTCAGCTGCAGCTTCAGCTTCCGCACCTCCGACTCCAGAGCCGTCTTACAGCTGGCCAGCTTCTCTAACCGCACGTCTGAATTTCAAAAACACTCATTGTTACCACAGAGGTCAATTATTTATTTATTTATTGGGTCTACCAGCGATTTCACATAATTAATATGTCTTAAACTATTTACAATTTACATTAATGCACAGGGTATGCAATATCATTTAAAGGTTACACTACATGATAATTTCGCTTATCATCACTTTATAAATCTAAAAGTGAATTAAACACAGATATCAAATAAAACCGGACAAAAAAAATATATTAAAGAATTTAAAAGTCTGCAATACCTCATTAATTGAGACTTTAATTCATGGATTCTAAATATACAGTGGCCACACTGTCTTATAAAAATTGTATGGCAATAATTTACTAATATTTGTACATAAAACCACCATACCTATGATATACTCAGGCGATAGCTTCTCATATGACACAACCTAAAGTTGATAGTTGCAAACTTGACAATTGACAGTTGCAAACTTGACAATTGACAGCTGACAAATTACGAAGTGAATATCATGAGCTAATACAAAATAAACATTATCTAAATTAGGTGGTCTACTGAAACGTGACATTGGCTGAATTATGGTGTTCTTTCCAAAAAAGCCACTGAAAAGAATAGAATAAAATAAACATTATCTGTCTTACACGTTAGAATTTTTGATTGTGAAAACATTTACAGCATCATTGGTAATCTTTAATAATGTTATAAGTGTAAAATTGATGTAACTGTGTAAAACTCATTTATTAATTAAAAAAAAAAATTGTTACTTATTGTATATAATAAATTAATTACTTCTGTGCATGCTGTGTTTATTTGTAAGTAATCACTACATTTAGTTCCTAGAATTTAATTGTAATTTTCTATATTTGTGTGTATTATTGTAAATAAACCTAATAAATAAATAAATAAATAATTTGTGAATATTTACACATCCCAATAAAGACTTTAAATTTTGTTTCTTGTATCTTAGGGTAAATATCATTGTTTTTGTAACGCTGTGAGTGTTGCCAGCCTTCTAGGTGATACACTCACCTGCTGCTTTTCTTTTTAGTACCCATGTCATATCGATCTGGTTAAAACAATGTGATACCGCTTAAGGTGGGGTGAAAAGCTGTTAATTTAACATCGATATCAATTTAATAAAAAAATTAATATACATACATCCTATTCCTATTATATACATATGTATATAATAGGAATAGGATGCTTTACAAATGGTTGTGAAATTTTTTACTTGAATACTTAAATAATTTATACGTCTAGATAGTCTCTTGCTGTTAGACAACCGATAAAAACAAGCCAGATTTAATACTTTAGTGTTCGTGAGAAGCTAGGTCTTACGCTCGCAATTTGTATCACATTTTGTCTAAGTGTGCGTGCATTGCTCAAAATAGAGGTTAACTCAAAAATTCAATTTTTTCGACGTTTTCACAACTGTCATAGTCTATCTAGAATCAAAATAAAAAAAATATACATACGTTAGTATATTATATATATTTATTTTAATATCTAGCAATCTGCCTTGGCATTTAGCTACAGGTTATGCAGTTCTAATTAATCTTGAAATGGTATTAGTCCAGTGACCAATCCATTTTCCTATAGCCCAGTGGTTAGTGACCCTGCCTACTGAGCTAGAGGTCGCGGGTGCAGACATTCATATGATGAATATGAATGTTTGTTTCCGAGTCATAGATGTTTATATGTATGTTTACATATATATAAACATATTATATGTATATTGTATTAAATATATCGTTGCCTTGCGCCCATACTACAGGCTATGCGTAGTTTGAGGCAAGATAATTTGTGTAAGAGTGTGTCAATATTATAATTATTATTATATAATATTGAGGTCATGAGGGGCTTTTCTCTTTTGTCTTTTGAAAGAACTTTCACTCATCAGATTGCAGGCGAGTACGTTTGCGTGGGCTGTAATACGATTTGTGTAAAATGATTTAAGTTTTTTTTTATAAAATCGTTGTGATTACCGAGGGTTCCATCGCCCGCCTCGTCCAGCAGCGAGCGCGCCGCGTGCGACAGCAGCGCCAGCGGCGGCACGTCTCCGAAGCCGGCGCCCACTCCCCCCGCTCCCACTGCTCCCCCCGCTCCCCCCACTCCCCCCGCCTCCACGAACGAGTACCCTGCCGCGTCTGCGGCGGCGTCGCGCGCACGCACGGCGTCTCGCGCCGCCACCACCTCCCGCTCGAGGGCCGCGTGCTCGCGCTTTAGTCGCTCGTGGCTCGAGCACTTCTCTTTGTGTTCACGCTGCAGTAAAAACCGGTGTAATACTACACATACCATATACAGGATGATTTGTTATATTTTTCTTCTAAGATGAATACACAAATACAACAAAGTGCCGCATCGTTCATAAAATTTTGCCGTATTTAAAATTTTATTTGTGTATTAATCCTAGAAGTGAGGGATATCACTTTAAAAAACATAACAAATTGTTTAGATTTACAAGAACGACATACAAGTCAATTCCCTAATATGCAAATATTGGGGTTGAGCAGGTTATCAACTGTAAAGTAGATCCTGTAGATGAAGCCACAACCTGAGAGTTGAACAAAGCATACAAGACTTTATGACGATACGTCACTCGAACGGTTGGCTCGGTTGGTTAGAGCACCGGCACGGAACGCCGGAGGTCGTGGGTTCGAGTCCCGCATCGTTCATAAAATTTTGTTGTATTTCAAATTTTATTTGTATATACAGGGGTGTCTCAATATTTTACTTCACGCCGAAACGGGACGATAGGAGAGATAGTAAACATCATCAGAAAAATAAGAAAAAAATCCATCCCATCTTCTTTAGAAATTACGGGCATTAAACAAAAAAGCAGATTTCTTCCATTCTTTAATAATTTTTATGTAATTGTGGTTAAAATTGCTTTTTTCTCTTCTTATCTAATCACAATAAATTATAACATAATTGCCCCAAATTTTGTGTCAAGGTGACGAGCGCAGCTGTGGTGTCATTCAGAATTTTTTGGGTTTTTCAAGAATCCTGAGCGGCACTGCATTGTAATGGGCAGGGCGTATCAATTACAATCAGCTGAACGTCCTGCTCGTCTTGTCCCTTATTTTAATAATAAAAAAAAAAAGTATTATACACTTGCGCGTAAAAGTAAACAAACGCCACTCGCTGCCAAAATTTGTGCCAATTAGGACATTATCTTTCACTGAACAAACATTACTTATCAATATTCTACATAAACCTAGAACATATTATGGTACCTGTAACTGTGCGTACTCTTCCTGCAACTCCTCTATTCTGTCCCTCATAAGCTCCAGCTGGTACCCCAGCGCCGCCTTGTCATTGTCTAGCTGAGCGTTCAGGATCATCGCCTTGCGGAACTTCTCCTCGACCTCCTTGAGATCGTGCTGAAAATTAATAAATTATTTGTTGATTAAGTACTTAATACAATTAACAATAAGGTCTTTTTATTATAGTACTGGATTTAAGGCATAAAAGGCATTTATTTTCTGAAAATTGATTCCTTTAGAATTCTTTTTGATGGCATTTCTAATATACTAGATACTACTACCGCTACGGAAAGAAATGGCGCAAGAAATTTTCTCAGCATTCTTTTTTTTTTGCGCTCTTTTAAATAAAATATACAACATTGTACTTTCATTGCTACTGTACTGTCAAGCAATTAAAAAAGAAAACAAATTTCCTGTCCGTGAAGTTGATACATTGGTGAACTTTTCAGTTTATGAGAATGTTCTTAATGGAACCGGTTAGTGACCGAGTGCAGTCTAATTAATTGATTCATGTTGCTTACTTTATAACTGATTATTGCCCGATCGATTTTCATTGATCAATTGATCTTGTTTTATAGATAGCTGGTGTTTGAATATTAGTGGTGCGGTACCAACCTATTAAGATTATACTCATCAAAGAGGATGTAAATACTACGTAATGACAGGAGGGACTGCCTAAGTAAAAATTGAAATTCAGTTTAGTATGTAACGGTAACACGTCAAAAAGTAGTAATTACAGTATCGCGTTTGCCCACGAAGTATAATCCGGCTAAGTTTGAAAGTGAACAGTTGCTTATAACGTAGTGGATTTCAGCTATGTCCTTTTTTATAAGATTACTGCCGTCATCTGTCAATGACTCCGTTTCATACAATCGAGTGAATCGCTTTTTTCTTAGAGAGTAAAATGTCAGAATCCAAATTGTTCTGCATTTCCTTGATAATGGATGTATCTAACATCCATTGTTATGTTGACGACAGTGTTAGATATACCGTACAGGACTCTCTGGAAAATTTGTCGGTACCAGTGTCGGAAGAAAATTGTTATCATATATTGGAATCTCTCTACTTTGCTTTAGTTCTCACGCGAACTTGAGTTCGCTCGGAATTTTGAAAATGAAACTTTGTCAATTAAATCCTCCGAAAGGTCTAGGTTCCCGTGTCAAAATGCAAAACGATATATTAGGCCGGCCAATATGCGAGCGCTTTCAAGGCGCAGCTCCGGCCACATAATATGGAGTATTGGTCTCATCTCTGGTCTGAAGCATCGCAGCATCAGCTCAAAGCATTTGACCACAACGACAACGTAGATCTGCTCGAATTGTGATCGTTTGGACTTGCGCTTTCGCCATTGTGTCATCCAGGCATTTATCAAGGGATGTGTTCTGAAGAGCTGTTGGATCTTATACCTGCTCGAAATTTCACTACCGCGCCTCACAATTTCAAATATTATCCGTCTGTATGTGCGGCATTCCCCTGCAGTGCGATTTACGAAGTACTTTCTTCCACGTACACATTCTTGCGCTCTGTTTCGAAGAAAGCAAATTTTTCACCTTTCTAAAAGACCGGAAAAGAAACTGTGATTTCTCTGCTCTTGCAAGGGTCCGGGCAGCGGTGATTACTTACTACCTGATGACCCGTAAAAGTTCAAATGGAATTGCCGGATCCGAGTGCAGGGGTCCAACGGGATGGCAGTTCAACTCACCCTCAAATCTTTGACACTGATGACCTCGTCAGAGTCCTCGGAGCTCCGCCTGGGCGAGTGCAGGCCCGGACTGAGCGCCGCTAGCCTGCTTCCAGCGCGGCGTCCCACCGTCTCTGTAACACAAAATACTTTAATATTATTTATGTGCACTAATAAATTAGTAATAAAACGTCATTGCTTGCGCCTATGTCGTGGGCCGAGTCCTTCCCTACGGGCGTTGGAGTGATTATGAATGGTTTGGTTGGTCCTGCCATCGCATAACCACATTTTAATTTTTACTCTACCAACACTGCGTCTTCCGTGGTCGGCATTCGAGGACTTTACTGCCCCAACGGCCATCTGTCCGTCGAACTATGTGCCCTGCCCACTACCACTTCAGTTTCGCAATAATTTGGGCTATGTCGGTTTGGTTTTCCTACGGATCTCCTCATTTCTGATTCGATCTCGCAGGGAAATTTTGGTTCTATGTGAAATTGTTTATAGTTAGGTAGTGCCAGTTATCGTGACAGCGTGCTAATAGTATCGCAGCAGCAGTTAACAACATAGTGTCGTCTCGCTCGCACCTGTGTACATGTCGTATGCCTTGTCGGCATGGTCCTCCTGCTCGCGCTGTTGCCGCTCCAGCTCCCGCATGCGGATCTCGCGAGCCTCCGCGCGCGCCGCTCGCCGCGCCGCTAACCGTTGCTCGGCCTGCAATTATAACAGCTTCACTTAGATATCTACAAATCGAAAATCAAAAATAATACTTAGATGTTTATCAATGTCAGTCTCCAACGGACCAGCATTACCTACATCATTGCGATAATGCATCACCGGTCTAGATCAAAATGTGTTATACGCACTTCACAACGATTAGTGACCGGAAAGAGAGAATGAAAGAAAAATTAATTTACTCACATAAATTAAAAAAAAAAACAATTAATTTTCAAAGATTGTACCAACTCGTTTAAATTTATATTTACAGTTTTTGCTTTCTATAAAAACAAGTTGGGTGGTATACACTAACCCCCAATTCATAATAGTCTGCTAACTTAAAGCATTGCTAATTCTCACTCTGTCTTCTTTTATTGACCTTAGTCAGAATGAGAAAAAACACTCCTTAGCGGCTGTTTTAAGTTAGCGGACCATTATGAATAAGGGGGTAATTCATCCCTTTTAAGAGGCTGCATGAGAACAAAATATATCGCAAATGAACACATGGTGTAACTTCAAGTACTAATATTTTATTTTAATTTGGAGGTACGTGTGTAATAAAATAAGCTTTGTTTATCTTTTTCATACCGCACTGTCACTCGACATATTCTCAAAATCGTCCAACGTGCCGCATTCCACACCTTTATAATACATCATTTCCAGGATTAGATATTTTCTATCTAACCAAAATATATTATACCAAACAATTACGACAGTCAAAATAACTAATGTTGTGATTACATTTCCGTCTATAATATTCTCATCATAAGACCCAAATGCCCCACATAAGATATATACATACCCACACATACCCCACATAACCACACATACCCCACACACACACGTAAGTAAACTGAATGTTAAACGTACTCACTTTGTTTTTCTTGTTTCAGTTTATCTTTAGGAAGTTATTTAAGAATTTTGTCTTGCCTAAATAATATAAAATCTCTGTTGGCCCATGTTTTGTTATACAACACTTTAGCAAATATAAAAAAAACGGATTCGAGTTCTTTCGTTTCTTCGTATTTTCAATGAAAATTTACCATAGCAATGTATATTTTGTTACACAATCAAAAAGTAGAGATTTCAACGGACAAAAAGCCCACCGACTGTTTTGAAAAACCTGATATTTTGTCGTAGGAAGTTTCTATTGAAAATTAGGATTCTTTTTCGATGGTCAAAATAAGGTGAAACAATATTTATTTTATCTATTTTTTATTCATTACAAATAACTTAACTTGTGTGTTTTAAACTTTCAATACCAAAAGTTACTACTTTTAAAATTAATCACAACTGTTTGCGAAACGATACATTACTGCAAATATAGTAATATAAATAGTAAATTCCAATATAATAAACAAAACGGGACCAAGAAGTTGTTTACTTTAAATATTCAAAGCATGACAATATCATTAAAAAACATGTCGTTTTTAATACTATACGGTTTCAAGAGAGCCTCGTCAATTTAAATAAATTAACAGGTTTACTTCAAAACAGTCAAAACAAGTTTACGTTCTGTAATATAATATGCTATAAAACTAAAATTGCTGGTGTGACTTCAGAGTACAATAGCTACAATGTAGTTTGATGTAATCCGCTACCTAAGGCCGGGTTTACATAATTCGGGAGTGAAAAAAGACGTGTGGCACTCGGGGACTGCCGCGGTAAAGCTATTGCATAGCGTTTTTTATCAACTTATGCAATTATAATTATTTTTTTATTTTATTTATGCAGTATATTTTTTAATGAAATTAATTTAAAAAAAAAGGCAAACGGGAAGTGAGTAAAATTTAACTTGCAAGATTTGATTACAGACAGACAACGGGACAGGTGAAACTAAATAAAAATGCTAGTCATAATAATAAAAAATAAAAAAAAGTGATGAAAAAAATAAAGAAATTAAATAAAAATCAAGACGTACCCCAGGCTCGAACCTGGGACCTTCTGCACAAAAAGCATACGTGATAACCGCTGTTCCACAGCAACTGAAATGACCGTGGCGAAATATCTGTATACATCTAGTAAGTAAGTGTTAGGTTATTTTCGTTACGGAATTTCTGGATTCCACGCTCAAGGCTCGCGATAGAAGCTATGCAATAGCTTAAAAGGAGGGACACCATTCGCTCGCCATTGTTGTATGTGGTAAGCCCTGAAACGACTGCTACATCAAGAACTAAACTTAGCTATCCTTCAGATACGATTTATAAATAGACTAAAAACCGGCCAACCGCGAGTCGGACTCGCGCAAAAAGGGTTTTAGTACCATTATCTTGAAAAATTATTTGATATGCCTGTTGCTATCATTAGGTTTGTATAAGTTTTACCAAAATTGACTTAACAATATACAATAATATTATATTTATATACATTAATAAATTTACATTTTTAAGCAACATAATATTATGTTTACGCAATATGTATGAAGAAATTTGTGTGACTTGGCATAGATACATAAATAAATAAAACGGTATTATAGTGTATTGGTAAAAACCTCAAATTAATCATATAATTATTTATCTCAAACGCATAAAAAATAAATTATTATTTACATTATGGCTGAAAATCTAAATTTTTTTATGACATTAAGAGACGAGACGAGCAGGACGTTCAGCTGATGGAAATTCATACGCCCTGCCTATTACAATACAATGCCGCTCAGGCTTCTTGAAAAACCCAAAAACTTTGAACGGCATTACAATTGCGCTCGTCACCTTGAGACATAATATGTTAAGTCTCATTTGCCCAGTAACTTCACTAGCTATGGCGCTCTTCAGACCGAAACACAGTAATGTTTACACTTTACTGTTTCACGGAAGAAATAGGCACCGTTGTGGTACCTACCCAAAATCTAGCCGGCAGGACACAGGAGTGCAAGGGAGCCTCCCACTGGTAAAGTTTTTACTAGTTACTTTGAAAACTCTGTGTTTTTTTTTATAGAAGAAGGGTACAAACGAGCGTACGGGTCACCTGATGTTAAGTGATCACCGCCACCCACATTCTAAAACCAATTCGCCACATGTTTCGCTTCTGTGGAGTGTGGGGATGTAGTAGTACTGAATTTGTCAAACTCGAGCCACCTGAGAGACATTATCGCTTAGAAAACAACGTGTAATATTATAAAGTGACAACCCTCAATTTTGGCATTAATTGCTAAAATTAAAGTTGAAAAAAAATTATGAACGATGCGGGACCCGAACCCACGAACTATCGCATTCCGTGCGAGCGCTCTTCCACTGAGCCAACCGTTCGAGTGACGCCACATTCATAAATCTTGATATGGCTTGTTCAACTCTCAGGTTGTGGCTTCATCAACAGAATCTACTTTACAGTTGATAACCTGCTCAACACCAATATTCGTATATTAGGAAATTTAATTGAGACGTCGCTCTTTCAAATCTTAACAATTTGTTAAATAATTGTCTATTAACTAATTCATATTTCTAATTATACATATATCATTATGAATAAGGCGGGAACTTCAGTAGTATCTATAGTACTTTACATATAAGAGCTGGTAGAGTCTTAAATTACGAAGTACGCGACGGCGACTGTCCGTTTACGACCACTGGTTCACCTAGTTGTTTGAAGACCTTAAAGGCTATATATATAATAACTCTTGTGAGATTGTGTATTTATACACGTCGATAGCCGTACAAGTCATGACGCCTCAATATTTATAATATGCCGTCCTACAATGGATCGAGGTCTGATCAAATGAATTTCTAAATGACAACTGTGGTTGTAATCTATAATTTCTGTAAATAAGTCAGTAGCAAGGGTCAATCCGTATTTGTCACTATATAAACAAATAGATTTAATCGTAAAATAGCTATTGATAAATTAATTGTAATTAAAATTATAAGAATGCTGCGGAACTCGAACCACTCGCGTTCCGTGCGAATGCTCTTCCAACTCAGCTAACCGTTCGATTGACGTATCGTCATAAAATCTTGTATGCTTTGTTCAACTCTCAGGTTGTGGCTTCAATGAATTTTATTTGTGTATGAATCCGAGAAGTGAGGGTTATCACTTTAAAAACATAACAAATTGTCCCTTTTTTTATTCAAAATTAATTTTAACGGGGACAGGCTGCCATCTTAGTGACGTTAGGTACAGGACATAAAAAAATCACCAATCAAAAGTACCGTTTGTATGCTAACTATGAAGACATTGATCTATATACATATATATAATGATAATTGTCTTTTTTTAAGGCTATGAAACTACCACCATTCGATGCGAAATTTATTCTAGATGGTTTATGGCTACTTATTTTTCAAATTCGAACGTTCCTTCCTTTAAAAATTCGTCCAGCGAAGCGGGCGGGAACGGCTAGTTGATATAACAAAGTTTAATCCCTATTCCAACACACAGGAGTTATACAACAAATAACAGACTTACGGATAGCTATATATTGTTTCCCAGCTTCGTCTGTGTAACTATGACTGCTATCACAACACCAACAATTGAGGACTGAGTGTCCACATTCTCATTATAATTTCCTTTTATATGTAATTCATTACTTTTATATTTATTGGATCCAATTTTTACTCAGATGAAAATTAATTAAACTTTGAATATTAAAAATATTTGAAGAAAAATTTGAGCAAATAGTTTTAGAGTAAATTTATCGCCACGAGTCGCTACAATCAGGCACAAGAGATACGACGAAATATCAACCGGGCGCGTAGCGAACACTCGCGCAAGTCGATCCGGCAGCGCTAGCCTATCCGCGACCTAACCCAACAACTTATAATTAGATGACCATTCCCACGTCTATCTATATATATTGCTAGATCTGCAGATAAGAATTAACGTTATTAAATAGACCACATTATCTATATCTATATATATAAAAGAGATTTCCACCGGTAACTGACTCATCACGAAATCTCAGAAACTACAAAGCCTACAAACTTGGAATTTGGAAGGTAGGTTCTTTCTTGGACGTAGGTGCCAGCTAAGAAATGGATTTGAGAAACTCCCCCCTAAGGGGTGAAAGGGGGGGGGGGTCCAAGGTTGTATTAAAGTCCTATGTTTTTGAAGTTAGAGACGTGAAAATCGACATTTAGGTTATTAGTTTTAAATAATAAAAATATGTGTAAGTCATTTTGGGAAATCCCCTTTTAAGGGTGGTAAAATAGGGGGCTAAAGTTTGTATAGAAAACTTGTGATAATATATTATAGACTATAGTGTAAGTAACGTGCATTAAGTGCAAAAAACACAAGAACATAGGTGCTCCCCTTAATAATGGAGGCAATAAGAATATTGCTTATAATAGAAACAATCTTCGTTTTACTTAGTAAAGTAAATTAAATTGCCTGTTATTAACTAAAACTAGATTATAATTAGATGATAAGAGATATGATAGGTTTTCATCATAAAAGGAAAAAAACATTAATTATATATAAGGTTCTGTACTCGGTGGTTCTGTCATTATGTACCGACAAGCAGTAGAGACCATGAATTATTTGGGTTTCGGTTTGAAGAACCCTGCAGCTAGTGAAATTACTTGCCTATTGAGATATTTGAGAGAAAGATGCAGCTCAGAATTTTGGTCTACGCATACCTTTATATTATACAATATTTTATGAGAAAATTAATAATATAAAGATCGGACTTGAATTGGACAGCAAATTAAAAGTAACTAATATTCAAAAATTCTAATTCAAAATAATTCATCACAAACTAGTCTGTAGGAGATTTTGGAGGAGACCTTACTGAAAAAACAGATAGTTGTCGATGTGTATAGAGATGTGTGTACAAATATACAAACAAAATGTATTTTGAATTTATTTTCTAAAAAAAAATCATGTCAAATCATTATAAAACACATTTTGAATTACAATTTGTTATTGAACGCATTATAGTAATGTTGCAATGCATCTATAAGAAATGAGGAAATCATTCATCAAATAATTTTTTGTCCGTTTTCTCCTGCTGGTCTCTGAATAGGCTGGATCTAAAGAAAATGCAAAAGGGGTTCCACGCAAAAAAAAATTCATGGAATTGTTAATAAAACATGATTCAATAAAAGTCATTTATTTTCTCAAAATTGATTCCTTTAGAATTCCTTTTGATGTCATTTCTAATAACTACTGGATACTATTACCGCTTCGGAAACAAATGGCGCTCTGAGAGAGAAGAAGCGGCGCAAGAAACTCTCCCAGTATTCTTTTTTTACACTCTTTTCAATAAAAATATACAATATTGTACAGTCATTTCTATCGCTATAAAATAATCACAATCTAGTCCCAGGGTGTCCGAGCATTTAGATATTCAGCAGTGGAGTAATAAGATTTACGACAGAGTCATTTTTTTTATAAAACATTTAAATTTATTTATAGATAATGCCTGAACAGTGGCTAGGACATTATTATAGATTGACAATGTTCAAATTGAAAGAAATACATTCTACTAGGACAAAGTCACGGCCTACTCGTAGATAATATAAAGTGGACACGTAACAGTCTGTTTGAATCATCAAACATTACACAGTTCTAGGGGAGTTACCTCGCGGACTCATCCCGGCAATGTAACTAAACGGCAATGTAATTAATAAGGCACCGCGGTGCCTTATTAATTACACAATTTCACACGACAATAGAACGCTTAATGCGACGCGACCCTTTACCACATATTTTAAGAAAAATAATAACCTACGAAGTAATACGTAATAATAGTTTGACGATCAAAAATATTAAACTTAGGTTACTGACAAGATTGAAGAAGATGGCTGCTTGGACCCTAACAAAAGCATTGTGAGAGAAACTTGCCGTAACACAGAGATCAATGGAGAGGAGTATGGCCGGTTATAAACTGCAGGATAATATAAGAAACACTGACCTAATGAAAATTACGAAACTTACCGACGTACTCAAACGAATCAACCAACAGAAGTGGAGATGGGTCAGAGCACATGATGCGAGAAAAAGTGGTGAAATGGAGCGAAAGACTTACAGAATGGTACCCAAGAGATGGCAAAAGAAAACGAGGAAGATGGCACACAAGGAGGGAAGACGAAATAAAATTGACAACTGGAGAAGAGTTGCCCAAAACAGAAGAGTCTCCACTCTTCTGTTTTGAGCATCGTTGGAGGAGGCCTTTCCCAATCGGCACGGCGAACTAAGGGACCTTTTTTACTTTATAGCTTTAGATTATAGGTTTTTCAAATGTAAATTGTTTTGTAGTACGGATTAAAATGGTTTTAATATTATTACCGACAAGATTTACAAACTAAGGCCCATATTCGCGAAGGGTCTAAACTCGCTATTCGTGAAGAAGTGTGTTTTGTCCCTGTCTTCGTAATTGTGAATAACAGAGACAACAGTAGGTACACTTCAACACGGATTACGTATTATGACGCTTTCTGCAAAACCGACCTAAGGCCGTACCACACTTCTATTTGACGAACTTACAGCACAGAATTTATTTAGCATTCCTACCACCCGAAATATACTTGAATAACATTACATACACCCAGATATAGAAGAGAATCTAAGAGGGAACTCACAACCAGTGTTGGATAGACAAACACACATACCACACTTTATTAGGTATTTTATAGAACATTATGACAGTAATCACGACAATCAAAATCAAAAATCCTTACACAAACAATGAATTCAAGTTCTAAAGGTTGATGCATCACATATATATGGTAATTCATATTTATACAGCATTTTCTTTATTACTTTTTATGAAATTTTTTATATTTAAAACGCTTTTTAACTATGAACATGGTTCATATATTGGATGCAGCACTAAGGAAAACTCAAAACATTTGGATAATTATGGATTTCCGCAAAGTAACGCCTACTTCAATAAATTTCATTACAGCTATTGTAAACTACCGTGGCTGTTGAGTTCTTTGTATAATATGTTCTTCTCACAAGCTCCAAATTTTTCCGAACATAACATATCAGTAATTTAAATTAAACATTTCAATAACGATTCAAAAGCGGTTAATTTAAGCCTTGTTATATGGAGATTAACGGCCTTACAAATAAAATTGACATAAAGTTATAATTAAGCATAAACCAAGAATATGTAAAATTTTTACAAATAGACATTTTGCTTACGAATGGTTTGTTCGGACGTATAACGTTTCCCGCGTTTATTTGCAAGGCAGCTTGTCATTCACAAAACTTCAGAATTATCATTGTATTGACAGTGTTGTCAACGATATACCACCGAGTACAGAACCTTATATATAATTAATATGATTTTTTTTATGATGAAAACCAAACTCTTGTTACTTTATATATAATCTAGCTTTAGGTTAAAAATAGGCAATTTAATTGAAACTTACTTTACTAAGTAAAACTAAGAAAGTTTCCATTATTAGCAATATTCTTAGTGTCTCTATTATTAAGGGGAACATCTTTGTTCTTGTGTTCTTTACCCTAGATGCACGTTATTTACACCTTAGTGTATAATATATTATCACAAGTTTTCTATACAAACTTTACCCCCCTTTTTTACCACCCTTAAAAAGGGATTCCTTACTTATCATCAGTTATAACTTTATACGAAGTTTATTTGTAAGGCCATATGTCTCTAGAGAGAAAAAAAATAACGCGCTGCCAATCAAGTGTGCATTGTACAGAGAAAACAACATTGTTTTTTGCGTTTCATAATTACACGAGTGTCGATGTGAGCGGCCTATCTTGGGTTCTCGGTAGCCGCTAACGAGGCGGAAACCAACCGCTTAAGGTATCTAACTGGCGGCCGCCGACGGGACAGTTAACATACTAATCATGAAGTAACGGTGGCAGAGACTTTTTATTAGCAGTAAGAAGAATGCAATGGTACGAGCTGTGGCTATCAATATCTAGACGGATTCGTAAGTTTTACGTCGCTCGGCAATGTTGTTAATCTTTTCAAATTTTTTTTTTTCATATTCAAATTCAAATATTTTTATTCAAAATAGGATTCAAAATCACTTATTGAACGTCAAAAAATACCACCCATTCAAAAGAGACTGCCTCAGACCTGAGAAGAATGGGCGCAAGAAACTCAGCGGGCTTTTTTTATATAAAAATATGGATTACATTGTGATATCGTACAATAAACATTTATAATTAAAGAGCCTGAGGGTGTTCGCTTCATTCCCAGTCCGTGGTGTCATTAAGAAAATCGTTTATGCTATAGTAAACTTTCCCACACCAACGTTTTTTAACAATTATTTTAAATTTCGTAACACATTTGTTTTGTTCATTTTCTGGGATTGTAGAAGCATATACATCGCCAACAAAAGACTTACTAACTCGACCCGACCGAGTAGTAGGCATAGCAAGTTTATGTTTGTTCCTCGTGTTAAAATTATGAATGTCACAGTTTCTAGAAAATTCCTCAATATGCTTATGTACATACAGAACATTATCAAAAATATATTGAGAATAATGCATAAGAGTCGGAAAAAGGGCAATAGGCTCACGTGATAGGTAGCCGCTCATGAACATCCGCAACACCAGGGGTCAAGATATGCATTCTCTTTGCCTGAAGGTTCCTAAGTCCTATCGGTTCGGGAAAACTGCAGCCGGTAATTGATTCCACAAAGGGGTTGTACGAAGGAAGAAATTTCTCGCGGTTTGTAGAATGCCAATGTCTTTTATTATGCGGACTGTTTAAAGGTCTTTATTATAACTGTGTTATTAAAATTACAGAAGAGGCAGTGTTGGTAAGCCTCCCACAAGATGGACCGACGATCTGGTCAAGATCGCCGGAATACGTTGGACGAGGGCAGCGCAGGACCGCTCGACGTGGAGATCTTTGGGGGAGGCCTTAGTCCAGCAGTGGAAGTCTTCCGGCTGATGATGATGATTAAAATTGACCGCAACTCGAATGTGCGCCTAATCTGCCTGAAAATCAGGGTATTTCCATGTCCGTCTAAGGTCAGTACGAGTTGATCAACTTTACACACAACCTTTGAATATGAAATAACTTCGCTGGTGTATGCAAAGTTTCTCATGACGTTTTCACAGTAATACCGTCGAATAACGTGCATAATATGACTTCGAAAAATCGAAAACACATATTTAGTAGAAGCCTATCTGTCAATTAGCCCTGATTCTCAAGCGGTAAAAAGAATGACTTGATGAAATGAATGAAAATCACGAAACGTACTTTTTGACGTTATAAACCATTTTGGATGTAAACTTCTTAGAAGCAAGACTTATAGATACAAGTTGTCTGTAATAAGTGAATGAATGAAATGAACTTGAGAGTTTTGGCAAACAACTTGATAGTAATTGTTTTAGTGAGATATTTTACACAAAGGATGGTAGAAAATTTCGATAATATGGAGAAAGATTTTGGGTATAAAAATCTAAAGTAGTTTAAAACTCAAATATTTAAATAATCTGCATGGAAAATTTATTGGTTAGAATAAAATAAAACCCCATATATTCAATGACCTAAGTGCTAAAATTTATCTTGCAAAAATGAAACAACCTTTAATTATTAGGTATCCTGGAACACAAGTTTGTATCGTATCTCGCTTAAAATAAACCAATTTGGGTAAATAAATTACTTTTTTAAATATTCATAAGCCTGAGAACCAGTTCCGTTGAACGAAAACGAAGCCGCAGCGCGGACGGCCTTAGTAAATATTTCTACACACGTCATCCAAATATTATGTCATTGTATTCAGAATTAGTCACTCGTCGAGTACAGTCAACATAACAATTCTTTCCTCACGTCTTAGTTAAGTTCTTCCATACTTACGCAATAGTTTTATTCAAACGCTTTAACGTTTATTTATTATTATGAAACTTAACATAAAATTTAACTACTAGAACACAATATGTGTATTTTTTACCGTTTATCTTTAAATAAAGACAATGCAATCTAAAGCATCGAATAATATATTAATATTGTATTAACAACATTATTAGCATTTGTAAATGAAAAAGCATTAAAAATAGCGATCACTTCTTCATAGAATACTTCGATTTCATTGGCTTATCAAGTCATTGTAGTGACAGCAAAAAAATTGACTTTCAAATTTCTTTTTTGTTCTAAAAGGAAATTATGTGTTTACTTACATACAAACAAATGAGTCGCGTGGCCAACAGACAGAGTATCTCCAACGAACCGTGCACATCCATCGGGCGTCAAGGTCACCGTACAACGGTCACACAAGTGTTTTCAGATAACGCCACATGCGCACTAGCAAGTAGCACACACGGTCACGAGACAGCGATGCTCACAGTTTTTTGTTCCCAACACATTGGAAAATCATTCTCAGATGACAAAAGAATAAAGATGACACGTGTGTGTGTGTGGTGAATGAATATTAACTTGTAATTCCGTGCAATAATTATTCAAGCGTTATAGTCAACATAAACCCTGCATAGTTATTTTAATCTTGTATACTATACAATAACATTAATGCAGATTGTAAGGAAGCATCTTCGGGATCTTTCTTTCTCATGCAGTCCATGTTTTATCTGGCTCTTGCAATGTTTACGCAGAGTTGATCAGAGCTAAAGCATTGAAAGAATTAATAAATTGTTACATTGAAAAAAATAAGCAGAATCTTTGTCCTATTAAATTTCTATAGTTTCAAACTTCCTGCACGTAATTTTTGATTTGGCGTTTGATACTAACATTCATAAATAATTTTAGGGCATTACTTTCTTCGTCTGATACAATTCATCTATTCTAAAAACGGAATCGTTATAACCGCGACACACTTATAATTTGTCACTGCACTACATCGCAAATACCACCTCTCCTTAGCGAACAATATTGACATTTATCTCTGTAGATCACTGTGAAACACCTGTATCAACGCCGAACACCGCGGTTGCAAACTGTCCTAATTTAAACTTAGCTCTGGCACGCTGACATTTGCACCTCTGCGAAATAGTTACTACTGGCTCAGAACGCGAAGCAACAGCAATTCTAATATTACAAAATGATCGTGACCATAATATTAATAACACAAATACGGCTTGTAAAGTAAACGTCGTTTGCCGGAATCACCTTGACATAATGGGTAGTGACTAGAAGTTGTAGATGTCAAAATACTTTTGCTATCGACATTATCTTTGCCTCTTGTCATTGTATGAAGCTGCTTTGTGATAGAGGTAGTGGAAGACACACAATTGGAACTTCAAAGTCCTTGCTTAAATCATTACCACGGGATCAAACCGTACACGAAGATCATGTTAAGACAGTTTTCAGTAGTTCACCCTGGCATAATTATCAACGAAACCGTATCGCTTTTTCAGTTTGACAACAATTTACAAGCGAACTCACACTTTTTCATCGAATCCAAGAGATGAAATCATTTATAAGGCTCAACACGGTTGTAAGAAATTTGGCATTTGTTATAACCGTGTTGAGCGTTCGAAAGAAAATTGAAAAAAAAAACTATGTTTAAAAAAACCAACTTCAAAAACTGAATACATAGGTGTCAAATAACTAAAAATTTAATTTAATACACCTCTTATGCAAACCTTTACCTTTAATATTAATAAAATACTATTATTTATATGTGCTACTTATTGATAGGTTTTAAGTCAGTGCCAAGCCCTAAACATAATATTATAAACAGGTAATGTAATTATTTAGGTTGTCTGGCCACGACTTTTTTTCTAGACGAAGCTATCCAGCTCAAAGTCACGCGTGGCAAGTGTAGGTACCTTTATTACACTTGGCTTGGCACCGACTTCAAAGCTATCAATATGTAGCACATTCAAATAATAGAATTTTATTAATATTAAAGGTAAAGGTTTGCATAAGAGGTGTATTAAATTAAATTTTTAGTTATTTGATACTTTTCAGATTTTGAAGTCGGTTTTTTTAAACGTAGTTTTATTTTTTACGTTTTAGTGTCAGTTAATAATTATATATAATCAACCTGGATGAAAACTCCAAAACAAGCCGTACACAAAAAAAACAATTATGTCATCCAGGTAGACGAAAAATTTCATATAAATGTTCATAAAATGAAAACTACTGGGCCAAACTATGTAAAATTTTTATGGGACCAAATGGCATCGATTTCGCATCAAACTAAAAAACTCCGTAAATCGTCATCATAAATCTCAGAGTAATCGGTGTACATACATAAAAAAACCGATCGAATTGATAACCTCCTCCTTTTTGATGTCGGTTAAAAAGAGCGAATGTGCAGCATCCTACAAAGAATTAATAATAATATGAAAAAAGATTTATAATCCCTACAAAAATTATAAACGGTATTGTTATTTTTATAAGACGTACATATAGAGCAAGAAGTAAAGAGTACAGAAAAAATAATATATAATTGCAGGTATACATAACAGACTAGCACAAAGCGATTGACGAAAAAACGAAGAGGCAAAGACATCCGTCAGGATAATATACACCAGTAATAATATATATGTAATCATTGTATCAATAGCAGACAAACACTCATGTAAAATATATTTGTTTCCATTCAAATCCGTCAAAGGCGATAAGATAAATTCCTCGGATAACTCATTGCACGCAATACACAGACCCGATAGCAGGAACCAGATTAATAATTATATAGAAGTTTTAAATTTACCGTTTTCTGAATTGCATCACGTGAAGACCTTCGTATAGTAAGACGTGGTTTAATTAGAGGGCATATTTGTAGCGTTTAATCTTTAAAGCTTCACAATGTCGACATGTTTGATTACTTTATTAACAGAAATTTCACAATTTGATTATAATTCAAATATAGATTTATTAATTATCACATTAATTTTTAATAAACTAATTTGCGTCATTATTTTATCCCATTAAGCTTCATCAAGACGACCTTATGAAAATACGTGAGTATTTCTTTAAAATGTTTCAAACAGATATTATACATACATGATTCTGCTGACCACCCAGTATGCCAACTATTGAAGTATTGGTCTCACTATCGTCGGAATCTCTCAGCGTTTCCAAACTATTATCTAAATCATTCTTCACGCTACCATTTATTTCACTATTCCCGGATTGATTAAGGACTATAACAGTGTCATCAACTTCGTCTCTAGTTCCATTCCAATCAGATTTACTCGTATTTAAAGCTGTATTGACAGTTTCGTTTATTGCAACATTCGATATTCTATTATCATCACGATCTAAATCATCATCTGTATCACCGAAGTCTGCATCGGTGAACACTTCACCTTCTTCGTCAGTGTTCTCTGGGGTCGGCATCTTAGAACCGTTAGCCATTTGCTTCGAATGACGTCACTTATTGTCACTTGTTTTGCGAAAGTAAACACTTAATTGTCCGCCGTTCTCGCATTCTCGTCTAACTATAAACAAATGCTAAATGAATTGTTAGGCACGCGTTTCAAAATAAATTTTTATCAAATTAAAAATCTAAGACGGACACGAACCTGCTGTAATACAATTTGCACTGCACTAACGATAAAACAACACCTTATCTAATCAACTTTGTATCGTATATAGACTGTTTTTAACACTTTAAAATTTTAATTAATATCACTAAACTGAGTTGCATTGACGACACACAACTTGATACCGAGCGTGGTTTAAGTGACGGTTACTTATCACTTTGTTTGTAAATATTTAATACACGACAAATAAAACGGGGGCCGGACGAGGTCGCAAGACACGCGCCGTGCCCGCTGCCACTGATCAACTGTCGACACTCGAAACTCGAATGTGGACTGCAAAGTTGGAACGCTAGGGCTCCGCGACACGCGTAAACGGTTCCGCTAATGGCACATTACCACTATCTACCGAACGACGTATTGGAAGTGTAACAGCACCATTGTCGACAACTTAAATATGTTTTGAGAGCATTGCCATATTTTTTCGGCTTATGAACCATTAGTGTAACAAACGAGTTTAGTACTAAGACTGTGCTGTCTGTCCGTCTGTCTATCGCACGCTGTACCCAATAAAAGCAAAAGTAAACTAAAGTATTACTATAATAGAAAGAAAAAAAGGAACAATATGTTATGTATTTTAATGTGATAACCCTCACTTCTAGGATTAATATACAAATAAAATTTGTAAAACAAAATTTTATGTACGATGCGGGACTCGAACCCACGACCTCCGGCGTTCCGTGCCGGTGCTCTAACCAACTGAGCTAACCGTTTGAGTGACTTTTTGTTTTTCAAATTTTATTTGTGTAAGAAAAATATGTTTCTTTCACAAAATTATTTAAAATATTATATAGAGTTTATATGCACTTTTAATTTTATTTTACATTGACAATATCTTGTTTTTTGGTACTATCTCTTAGGTATTAAGATCTTGTGAACAAGTGCCAATCGTAGGTTTCTAGGTAAAAAAATTACATCTTATTTAATTTAACACCTTAATAATAAGGTGCTATTTTCTTGTGAATGACATATGAAAATATATTCAAAACAAACATCTTTCCGATAAATTAATAGTCATGTCGGTCGATATTAATAAATAAAAAATAATCATTAAATCTTAGTAAAACCCTTTATTACATAATATAACAAGCAAGCGAGAATTGGTACAACCGATCACTTAACTTTAAAACCACCCTTTATGCTCGTTTACTCAAACCGAACGACGTCGGTTGTCCAGGCATTCAGCACGCGCAGTAAAAACGGGGCTTTAGAAAGACGTGAATGTATTACAAAGTCACTTCATGGTTTCTGCATCTGTAAACTGTGGTTACCCGTGCCATTTTAGCCTTCTTGCCAAACAATTGAAGTAATTGCAAAAAAGGAGGAAACTTTATGCGTGGTGGATTTACTCTATAGGTTTTGAAAACACACCCAAAATTTGTTGATCTTTATTATAAGGAAATTGACTTATTTTTTATATGATTAGATTTTAAGTTAGAAAGTTGTTTCAGTATAAAAATATGATAGTAGTTTTTTTACCGGTATTGCCGGTAACTTTTATTAAATCTAATTTTATTTGATAAAGTCGCTTCACCATACACTGGATTGGAAAATCTTATTTTTTAACTTAAAATTCTTTTCTTAAAATTTCTTCATCCTTCACATCTAACAATCCCTGTAGTGCTGCGATTACGGCCTACGGCCTTTCTTCACCCTTGAAAATAGGTAGGAATCACTGGTCGCTAGGTCGCGCTTTTATAATTTATCTACATATAAAGATCTAGTAACGTTATCTCTATCGTATTCGATCACGGTCTACCCTCTGTATCCCAGAATATAAAACCCATGCTCCTAACGGCAGAACGACTCGCCCTTATTTCTTAAGAGTTGGAAATGATAGTCTCTTCCAGGTCAGACGGTAATTTATTTCTAGATTGTAATGGGGGCCATTATTCATCCATGATTATAATTGATGATACTGTTGTTGTGACAACAAGATCCTGCGAAGCTCGAGAAATGTTCAGTCTCATTTGTTTTTCTGCAACCGTAAGCTTTCTGGAGAAGCAGCGCGCGGTAATTTTCATCCCTAGGCGTTCGTGGATAATACTTTGCACTCATTCAGTCAAAATCTTAGCTTCTTCGATAAGGTATGCAACGCGCTCACAGAAATACTTCACAAGTATTTCATTTGCAGTGATTCACTTAACAATGGGACAGCCAGTGTGTCCGGGACATTGTTGTTGCAGTATCGGTGCCAAACGCGCGTGCCTCGACGATTGATAGCGCATTGTCCCGTCTGGGCACACCTTTAGCGGCGCGCTAGAGACAATGTCGAGCGTCATGAATCGTGATGTACCGTGATGGGAGCTGATCTACAACGAGGGACTGCGAGAATTCGGACAAAATGACCATTAAATCGAATTAAAATCAGGAGATATTTTTACTAACGCGGATTTTTTTTCTAAAATACAAGCAGGTATATCATATAAAATAACGAGGACTATGTACATAGATGCGGTCGAACTGGTCGTGCTGGTAACAAGGGGTACGCATGGACGTTTTTAACTCCGGAACAGGGGCGCTAGGCGGGGGACGTTGTGCGTGAGATGGAGATCTGAGAGATCTCTGGGAGAACTACAAGGAAACAGAGGAGAAAGACGGCAAATAATTCACAAAGGAGCGGTTTCAGCGGGGAAGGCATCAAATCCGACGAATCAGAAGCTCAAGAAGTACCAAAAGGCGGCCCTGGGTTTGCAAGATTCTGACGATGAAGACGTGGAGGGAGATGGCGATCAACAGATTGAGACTGTGCTCGCTGCTAAGAAGATTGTCAAGGAAATCAAGCCAGGAGCGGGTGTGGCGCCAGTGGTCGCGGGTGCAGGTCCCGCTGGCTCCGACGGTAAACTGGAGCTGGCGCGACGGCTTGCCTCCCTCATTAACATCGCAAGGGTTTCGGCATCGAACAGAAGGGCGCCACTCAACAGGCGGCTGAAGCAGTCCTCAAAGGATCCACTTCTAACACGCATACGCTCATCACTGCTAAGACCGTGGCGGAACAACTGGCGGCCAAGTTGAATCCGAGGCTCAACTACCAACCCGGAGATGATATAAAATATGATATACCTGCTTGTCACTCATCCAACGCCTTGTCAAACAAACCTGTCAAAGACTTAGGCAACGTATTAAATAGATGAAAATCAGGCAAGTCAAAATTATAGCCTCAATTATCATCCTATGCATGAAATGCTTATGGTAGCTACTGTAACAAGGAGTTCTTACCTGCATATAAGAACTCAATGTTATGCGGTTGACAGTTAAGATTGAAAATGTAATTTAAATAGATTGAAGTGACGCGAAGAAGAACACAATCGAAGAAACAGAATAGATTTGAGATTGAAGTAAAGTAAAAACGGTCGGCCTCCATATTCATACAAATATTAAATAGAAAGTGAAAGAATAAAAATATAATATTACCAGAGAATATTAGATTATTTATTTATTGTATATATGTCGCCTTATGGCAATGGAAAATTATTTTATATACCATAAGAAAGCTGCCTTATTAAAAACCTAAATACGACCTAATTTTCTGTAATCTCTTATATATGAATACCTAATTCTGAAAAGTTCGCAATGTTATAGCCTTATAAGTCTAAATTTCAAAGATAGATTACTTACTAAATTATTCCAATTTCCATGAAAATTGTTTAAAACATAATCTGCTAATTGGAAAGCTTATTAGCCGGATTTAGTATTTAGTCTTATCTAAATAAAGACGTTGCGTTAGGTACTGTAGCGCGTGAATCCTCCCTCACACGCGGGATCGCTGCAGAATAAAACAATCTAATGTTCTCTGGTACTTCTATATTCTTATTATAACTTAATACATCTTATATTATACTAGCTGAGCCGACAGACGTTGTTCTGTGCATAATAAATAAAATACTGTTTTTTTTATGAATATGTCAGTAATATTTCATAACACCAAGAATTATTTTGTAAAATACTCTCCCTGTCAATGACGTTCTATATTATGTATTAAATGTCATTGCTCTCTGTTGTTAACTATAATGTTGTTTCACAGCAGATCTGTCAAACCGTGCGTCAATAAATTCTCTCATAGAAAATATATCCATACAAATATTGGAAATAAAAATAATTATGGGTCCCAAATCGAAATAAAAACTATCCTATCTCTCAAGTTGGACTAAACTGCACTCCATGAAGTAATCCCCATTAAAATCCGTTGATTAGTTTAGGAGTCCATCGCGGACAAACAACGTGTCACGTAATTTATATGCATTAAGATTTTAAATTGGGCCGAAGGCCGACCGTTCTTACTTTACTTCATTCTCTTTTCTCTCTCTATTCGATTGTCTTCTTAGCATTACATAAACTTATTTAAATATTATATTTTTAACTTTACGGCCAATCATAGAACAATGAGTTCTTATATGCGGATAAGAACTCCTTGTTACAACACCATGATAATATAATAATAATAATATTGACACACTTTTATACAAATTATTTTACCCAAAATTAGGCATAAACTGTACTATGGGTACAAGAAAACGATATATTTAATACAGTATACTTACTTAAACATACATAATATAAACATCCATGACTCGGACACATACATCCATATTCATCATAATATAAATGATTGCACCTACCAGGAATCGAACCCGGGACCTCTAGCTTAGTAGGTAGTCAAGGGCACTAACCATTCGGCTATATAGGTCGTCAAAGTAATATAATTGTATGCAAATAGCGGCGTGTGTTATTAATATAAATGGATGTTTATATATGTTCACGTACCTACGTTTAAATGTATAGTAAATTATTGTATTCAATACATATCTGCATCCATAGAACAGTATGCCTAGTTTGGGGCTACATAATAACTTAATATACTATAATACTTTTTGCTCTTAATAGTGATTTTCATTATTATAACACTAGAAATAAGGGATTGCATGTAAGTAATTCTAGTAGGCTTCATAAGATACATAATAACTTTAAGGGTGAAATGTATACACTTCTATAATAAAGTCCCAGCCATTGTTCTCTCAAAATGGCTCTGTCGTAAATCCTATTACTCCACTGCTGAATATCTAAATGATCGGTCATCCTGGGACTAGATTGTGATTATTTTATAGCGATAGAAATGACTGTACAATATTGTATAAATTTATTGAAAAGAGCGCAAAAAAAGAATGCTGCGAGAGTTTCTTGCGCCGCTTCTCCTCTCTCAGAGCGCCATTTGTTTCCGAAGCGGTAGTAGTATCTAGTTGTTATTAGAAATGACATCAAAAAGAATTCTAAAGGAATCAATTTTGAGAAAATAAACGCCTTTTATGCCTTCACAACTTGTATGAAAGTGTGGCATTTATTATTATATTTTCATTTTCCCTCTCTACCTGAACAAACCACATCAACAATGATCGCTGTTTATTTCGTAATAATTTTATCGCGTCATAAAATTACTAAAACGGTGCCATTAACCTTGCCAGCTTAACCAATATTTAAATAAAGCGTACTTTATCAATTCGGTGACTATGAAAACAAGATAGTGTCGCTCTACAAATTGTTAAA
The DNA here is from genome assembly GCF_905404315.1 of Leptidea sinapis. Taxonomy (NCBI): domain Eukaryota; kingdom Metazoa; phylum Arthropoda; class Insecta; order Lepidoptera; family Pieridae; genus Leptidea; species Leptidea sinapis. The sequence goes on from NC_066265.1 coordinate 30,555,784, forward strand.
TTTGAATAATATTACTAGTTTATCATAGAGTCATGACGTCACTAACTCTAATACCATCCCAACTTAATTGTAACAATTTTCCTCCTGAGCCGCTAACAGTACCTACCGTCTAGATAAAGCTACCCTCGTCAACATTTTTATCTAATATATAAAAATCTCGAGACCCCGGTGTTTGTTAATAAACTCTTTCGAGACGGCTGAATGGATTTGTATGAAATTTTGTGTGCATATCGCATAGATCTGACAATCGGCCAACATCTATTTTTCATACCTCAAAATGATAAGATGATAAGACCCACCCCCTAATATATTTTTTTATCTTTTTGACAATTTTTTTATTTCTATTTTATTATGATTTAGCATTAAAAATACATACAACTTCAAATTTTCGCCCTTCTATGATCAACAACTATTTTTGTATCGCTATCTTTATATTATTCTATTCCATACACAGATCCACAATAGGGTTGCAAGATGGCAATCGAATACAATAATTGTGGTATAATATAAGTTATGTATCTACGATATATTTGGTAAATCTGAGAATCAGTCGTCATCTATTTTTTATACTCTAAAAATTTTAATTAAAGATTTTTTTTTTGTTACCTTATATGGCAATACAACGTTTGCTGGGTCAGCTAGTATATCATATAAATCCAGTGTTCTGATGTTTCCAATAAACTCCTTAACTAATGAACGGAATTTGGACGTAGTTATGCAGAAAGGACCCAAACCACACACGCCAAACCGCACACAAGACACTTTTGAGTATAGGCATTTTAAGTGTCTGCTCTAAATAATATCCTTCCATATAAATATCCAAAATAAAACAGTTTCCGTGTACATTTTTCAAAATAGAGTTTGCACTAGATGACAGATTCGACCTTCAGGAGTATGATGGCATACTTAACTCTAACTCTATTTTGACCAGTGTGGTTTTGAGTCCTTTCTGCATAACTACGTCCATTTAATAGGGATCATGGGAAGAACAAACTGCACAACACTGCCAACTTGAGAGATAGGCAGGGGCGTGCATTGGTTTCTGGCAAGTTAGGCAATGTACATGTAATTAATTAGTCGTAGTTGCGCTTTAGTCCGAGAGTACTAAGTTTTGAGGTTTACATATTAAAGTTAGGTGTATATCAAATAACGCCTACTGAATCTGAAGACTGCCTTCAGTAGGCATTTAGTATCAGCTAGAGCAAGGTGAAATTTAATGAGTGGGTGCTCAATAAAAGTTTGGTTATCGAATAACGGAACCATATTAAACTGAAACTGTAGCTCTTGTGCTATATTTATGTAGTTTCTTAACGAGCACTGCTTATTGCCTATATGGTATGCACGCCTCTGGAGATAGGATAGTTTTTATTTCGATTTGGATATAACTATTTTCATTTCCAATATTTGTTTTTATGGACACACCTATTGTCTATGAGAGAATTTATTGACGCAAGGTTTGGCAGTTCTGCAGTAAAACAATTTCATCATAACAACAGTGAGCATATATCACGAAATAAAGATTGATGTTATGAATTATAACGTACAGAACAACGTCTGCCGGGTACGCTATCAATCAGCTCTTTTTAGCATTAAATAAAATAAATATAATATTAGCCATTTATACTGAAATCTTAATCTAATATACAAAATTCTCGTGTCATGGTGTTAAACTTTGAACTCCTCCGAAACGGCTTGACCGATTCTCATGAAAATTTGAGTGCATATTGGGTAGGTCTGAGAATCGGACAACATCTATTTTTCATGCCCCTAAATGTTAAGGGTGGTCGGTTTTTTCTTTTTTTTTTTTTTGGCATTTTTATTAAATTTGTTTCATTATGAGTTAGCATTAAAAAATACATACAACTTAAAATTTTCACCCATCTACGATCAACAGTTACTTTTGTATCGCGATTTTAATATCGGCAATACAACGTTTGCTGGGTCAGCTTGTTATAATATATATCTCTATGTTCAGTATGTCTCTTGACAAAGGCCGCCCCTAACAGTTTACATTGACCATTTTTGGGATGACTTGCTTCACGTATATTATTTCTAAACGGTAAAGTCCGACATTGGTAATAATATTCAGCGCTATAAAAACAATAGCAAGGCATATTATTATTATATTCTCCATCTTATGTTCGAGTAAGCACATAAGATCAACTTAATTTAAATAAAGCAAGGCATTCCTCGCTTACGTCACGGTCACAACAGCTAGTAGTAACTGCAAAGTATTAAGCCGGGTCTACATAACGAATTCGTGGAAAAAAATCTATGGAAAACTAAAGAGGAAGACTGGCGAGGCGACTGAACTATCGTTTGCTGTTGTTGTTCCTTCTACGTGAAGAAGATCTAATAAAATAGCTACCGTGTGTAGCCTGAAGTCTGTGACGGGCTTAATAGATTACGGAAAGAAAAAAATAACATGAAGGCAGCGACATCAAGGCCACACAATATGTTTAAAGCGATTACCTCGTTAATAAACTATTAACAATTCTCTTTATAACAGAAATATAACATATATAACAGAAAATCATATAGCTAACTCAGAATACAGTACAATAACGCTTTTCGAATATTAATGAAAAATCCCTCCGTACTGTAGTGCATCGGGCATGTTCGCCGAGGCAGGAGTTGCCGATTTTTTTGCGATAATGCGTCTCCGCATCGAGTCGTTCTGGAGTCGTCTGCGGGCGCTCAGAATCATATCCTTCGAACCATCGGTGACTGCCCGGATAGTCATTTCTTCAGGCATTGGTTGTCCGTATCACAGCGAGAACCAAAAATGAACGTGTGTAATTTTATTACTTTTAATTGTACACTTTTGTTTTATATTTTATATCTTATGTTTTAAACTTCACTTATATTTATATCTTATTTGTAATTTTATTTTGTAATATGGACTTGCTCTGAAATAAATGACTTCTTATTTCAATTGCCATTGTAAATTTATCAAGAGTAGGTATTTTATGATAATTATTGTTTCATTTTTGTGAATCTGCAAAACCATGATAACGAGTTAGCTTTCATACTAATGAGTCGCTGTTACTCAATCCGGCAAGTACAACTGAACAAATTTGGATGAACTTTTGCCCGTATAGTTTATAACTTGACTGTATACACACAATACGGGTATATAACGTGAATTAACACATAAAAATGGAGGTTAATAGCGCTGTGTGATCTGAATTATACCTTATTGAGTGAAGCTGAGCGGAGCTCCCACCGGGTGACTCCAATTAATGATTTCTGTGTTCAATTGTTACTCGGCATTTTCCGAACCGATTTAAAAAAAAATGATCTCATAGAAAGCTTTCGAAATTTGCTAGGTTATTGACGAATTTTGAATTTCGACTTGATTCAATTATTATAACTAAAAACAAACATGATTTACAAATTATTCTAATTAGCACGCGCTTTTTATATTCATTTAAGAATTAAGCCGACCGATCAAATCACAATAAGTTTTAATTGTAACACCGCTATCAATCGAGAGTGATTCGACTGCCAGGTTCTTAGTTATTTAATTTGCAAATCATCACAAGTTTCTCATGTGACCAAATAAGGCGCTAATTCATCATGTTTAAATATGGCTCCAAATTCGAAAAGATTCTTTTTATTGTTTTTGTTTCGTTATTGACACACAGACTTAGTTTACCTCGCTTCGCTCAAATATACGCCGCAGCGAAGCGGTACGACGAGCGATTGCGGCATCCTAGTTGTATGACCGCAAGAGTCCCCTATTTCTTTCATTGATTTTGCGGAGTGAGACTTCCGTACTTGTACTATGATATATTCTTTGGTAGTGGCTGAAAGATCATGTAATCCTGATCCCTGCTTTAATATGTTGGTGATTACTTACCCGGATGCTATATTTTTTATATCTATACTAGCTGACCCGGCAAACGTTGTTTTGCCATATAAAGTATAATTCACGCGATAGTTTTATAAGTAATTAAATATTGCCTATATTATAGCCTGTACATCATTTTGTTCTATTGTCAATAGTTTTTGCAGCGCACGCAAAAATAGGTTTTCGATTTTACACCTTGTGTTACAAAATAGCAATTTTATTACGGATCCCTAATTTTGAAAAAACATAGCCTATAGCCTTCCTCGATAAATGGACTACCCAACACTGAAAGAATCATTCAAATCGGACCAGTAGTACCAGAGATTAGCGCGTTCAAACAAACAAACAAACAAACACTGCAGCTTTATATATTAGTATAGATATTCGCAACACAAATAATTCAGTCCAAGAAATTTCATTACATATGACAATTCATAAAACGACCGGATGCGGGCTTTTAATTTATATGGCTAAAGATCGTTTGCCGGGTCAGCACTTGTATTTCTATTATTGTGTACAAGGACAGGTCAGTATCATCCAATATTACCTTATATATATTGTACTAATGAAATAATATAAACAATACAGAAGACCCCATACACTTCCTTCTGGAGCCCGCAAAATGGACACAATAGTGGATTAATTGCGGAAACAGGAGCTCCTATACCTATACATCCTTCTGGAATGCGAGGCCATTGCCAGAATCAGGCTGGGGTGTCTTAAAACAGCTTCACTCAAAGAAGAGGACGTGCCCTGCCTGGACCTTTTGAACATCCTACGCTTCTTAAAAGTAAAAGGGCTTGAGAATACAGTTTAAACCCCGGCACACGTTTCCTAGTCAGCAGTCTCGATTTTTCCACAGCTGATTTGTTTTTTGGACATAGGAAGTCGAGGGTAGGCGCGCTAGCGCAAGCAGGGGTCACAATAGATCCTAGGATTTTAGCGCATCTAAATCCCCTACTCAACATAATAATAATCATCAACATAATATTAATAATGCCTTCTACTCGGCTAAGTCAAATTAGCAAGTCTTTTATGGGGCGATGTATATGCTTTTACAACAGGATCCCAGAAAATGTTCAAAACAAAAGTATTACGTTATTCAAAATAATTGTTAAAAAACCACAGATTGGGAATGGCGCCGCCCTCAGGCTATTAAATAATAAGTTCAATTGTACAATGTTACTTTGTAAATGTTACTTTAATTGTAAAACATATTTTTGATGAAAAAAAAGGCTCGCTGAGTTTGTTGCGCCCATTCTTCTCACGCCTGAGGCATTCATTTTGGAATGGGAGGTAGTTTTTTGAGTTTCAATAAGTAATGTCACATCCTATTTTGAATAAAAATATTTGAATTTGAACATCCAATAGCCACAAATGTGCGCAGCGCGCCTAAACAAACTGAAGCAAATAGACGACTATAATAGCATTTATAAGAAATAGACGAACACCGCGCTGTGGCTACGTTTACTGTAATCGTTCTACAAAAACCACAATGCTAAACCTACTTGGATAGAAAAAGTCAAGACATTTATAAATTTATAATTAAGTACGTGATCTAATGTTTTTTTATATCTGCTATCCATCTGCGATCCCACTGGCCTTGTTGCCCATTCAAATATTGAAGTACAAAAATATTACTGTTTGGATATCAGATAAATACTAGCTACTAATATTAACTTAAGTGATTCAAAGTTAGTTCACTTCTCGACCACTGGAGCGCTAGTGGGATAAGTTTGGCAAAATATGGCGACATCGAAAAATGTTTCATAATCTACTGAGTTGGTTTTAGCTGGCTTAATGGACACAAACTGACCTGAGCAATCTTTATCACGAGTAATACCTCACCACACATTACAAATTCATCAATATATATAACTGTTTATCATTGAACTGAATTGCATTTTGCAAGCACAATTTGATTAGTTGAATTTAAGGCATTTCATTAATACGCGAAATTTAATGAACGGGCTAGCCCTTCTATTAACCAGATGGCTACAACATTAATAACCATTATTTAATGAGATTATCTACAAAATTGAAATGTCAACGACTCTTATTGACGAAATATTGGCGTCACCTCCGTGGAACACTCATACGTATTAACAAAACTCTATGTGACAGCATTATAAAGTGAAAGTTTGTGTACATTTTGAGCCATAATGCACGCGATTATTCAGCATTTATGTCAATGAATTGCGACACAGTTTGTTTACGTGCAGTTAGTGATGAAACCTTATGTAATAATAATAAATAGCTACTCGAATGTCCGGCAACGGAAATACCACGTATCTTTTTCAATGCTGTTCAACATTTTTTTTGTAGAATAAAAATTACGAGAAGAACTAATATGGCGACTGATTTATGACATTCAATCAAATTTACTAAGCATTATTTATAGAGCGGGATAATACCATTAGAATCTCAAGGGGACTCGCAGAAAAAGTGAGTCTCATTACAATTCCAATCTTAGGTAATTTATACGTTTAGATAGAGCCGTCTTGCTGCACTGCATGACAACAGTCCAAACAGCCACGTCTTACGCTCGCGATGCGTCACTTTGTTTTAGTGAAGAAAGAATGACTTATATGTAAGGCAAGTGCGTGTGGGCAAGGCGGGAGACCTCGTAGAACATTCGTCGACCAATTTGCGGATGTTTTGAGAAAAGGAAAAGTCCGACGCACCCGCAACCAGCGAGCATTTATGAAAAGAGTAATGAATGTAGAGGAAGCGCGTGAGGTTTGCAGGGATAGAAGCGAGTGGGATTCTATTGTCTCTGCCTACCCCGACGGGAACAAGGCGTGAGTATTTATTTTTATTTTTTTATGATAATAAGGGACGAGACGAGCAGGACGTTCAGCTGATGGTAATTGATACGCCCTGCCCATAACAAGGCAATGCCGCTCAGGATTCTTGAAAGACCCAAAAATTCTGAACGGCACCACAATTACGCTCGTCACCTTGAGACATAAGATGTTAAGTCTCATTTTCCCAGTAATTTCACTAGCTACGGCGCCATAATCTAGCCGGCATCCTGTGCATAGGAGCCCACTGGTAAAATATGTGAGTTTGCTGAAAATAGAGACTAACAGTTAGCTGCTATTTTTTTCGACGTGTTCTCTTTATTTATTATTTATTTTATACCAGCTATCAATAGATGACTTTAGCCGCGGGTCGGGTTTACTATAACTTAATACCGCTCCTCAATAGAAAAGCACGTAATCCTACATTAATTGTCCAACGCTCCATCTAAACGCTGCAAGTCTACATAAGAAAGTACAAACCGCTTCCTTCCGCGTGCTTCGTTCACCTCCGCGGCCAGCTCCGTGATTTATTACAACAACAATGGTTGCGCAATTAAGTGCTTGAGAATTGAGACTAATTTCTTCATTCAAATCGACCAAATTTATCACGTCACTTCAAAATTAGGCATTGTGAATTATCACACGGTGAAAGTTACAGAATAGAATCCCGCTGTGGGAAATTGGTGTTCGTATCTGCGTTTTTTTTTATATAAGAGGGCGTGCAAAAGGCTCGCGTGGTGGAAAGTAGTGAGGCAACCGCCCATGGACAATCTTAGTCCCTAAGAAGGTTCTCGAAGGTCCCTAATCCGTATCAGTTCGGGAATACTGCAGCCGGTAATTGATTGACACAAACTGGCTTTTTTTCTATGAAAATAAGGGACGAGTCGAGCCGGACGTTCAGCTAATGGTAATTGATACGCCCTGCCCATTACAATGCAGTGCCACTCAGGATTCTTGAAAGACCAAAAAATTCTAAGCGGCACTACAACTGCGCTTGTCACCTTGAGACATAAGTTGGTAAGTCTCATTTGCCCAGTAATTTCACTAGCTACGGCACCCTTCAGACCGAAACACAGTAATGCTTGCACATTACTGTTTCACGGCAGAAACAGGCGCCGTTGTGGTACCCATAATCCAGCCGGCATCCTGTGCAAAGGGGCCTCCCACTGGCTGTGCAAGGCGAGAAATTCCCGTAAAACACGCGGCTGTAGAATACTCCACGTCGACATGATGCGTTTCGAAATTTTTACGTAATGTCCGCTGGTGGAACGCCGGCTGTTCTGATGAACCCAAACCGAAAGTTTTCTGTCTGTATGTTTATCTGTTTGTTGTTTGTTAACATGCCATGACCGAAACTACAGTATTTAAATGGAGTTGAATATCGAAACAAATTGTTGGTCAGATTAATTACCGTATAATAATTTAATTAAAATTTGGAAATTATATTTTTGAATTAGGTTGTTGTCTGTCTGTCTGTTTGTCTCGGTCTATATTTGAAACGGTCGCCGCCCGGCTGGACCGATTTTATCATAATTCAATATAATAGGGAAGTAAACTAGGTACTAATTAGTAAATATTATTTAAAAAAAAAAACACTTATTACAAGTGAGTAACATATCAATGCAGTGTACGTGAATATTATAATCCAATTCTAAAGTCAGATTGATTCGCAGCTAGTTTTAGAGCACTCACGAGTTTGGGCCGGACATGACAGACGACGGACCTCGCGGAGTCCTCGTCGCTGCTCTCCAGGCAGTCGGAGATGGATGGTGAACGGCGCGCAGGCCAGGGCTTCACCCGCTCGGAGCCGCTCGGAGACACCAGCGGCACCACCCACGGGCCCTGGCCACGCCACCACGACACCAGCGCCGGCGCCACTCCCACAACCATCGCCAGCCCTAACTTCACCATGATCAACCACCCGACACTGTTCACCAACAATATGATAACACGACTGTCCAAGATGTCCGTCTTCTAAGATGTCAAGATTATCATGACTTGAACGCGAATGGCAACATAATTGTACAACCATACAAACTCTCAACATAAAAGATTATTTCGAATACATTCAAATGCACATATTCACTGGAAAACCGGCGCCGCGATCTATTTTAGTTCGATGCAGTCCCATGCACGCACTGCAGCAAGCACACCGTCACGCGACGCAACGTGACATCGCCACAATCACACTGGGGACAGGACGATCACGTTTAAATACAAACACGCCGCAAAACTTAAATGTTTGGCTAATATACTAAGTGACAGTTTGAAAAGTCGCAGGTCAGTTTCGTACGACGTCTGACTACCGAATGGCGCCGTCACTGGCGGTCGTTGACGTTGGACGGCTGGAGAGCCCCCCCTCGGAGTGGGTTTCCCCCAGCCCCGCTCCCTTCCACCGCCCGCCTACCGGAGCCACCCTTACTCCAGAGTTCAACCGAGCGACGGCCTTCGAAAGAACGCAACAGAATGCAACATGCAGTGTAGAACCAATCTACATTTTAAGTTCGTTAATCTACACCAACTGATATTTTTAGGAACAACGATAAAATATTCAAATTTCAGACAACATTCTCAATCATAACAGCATTGGAAGTAATTAATATTAATTATGGAATTGATCGCAATAATGATGATTATATCTTCCACGAATTGAATGTGGTTTTCTTTTGTGCAGTTATGTGTAAAGAAAAAGTAATTCGCATATTTTGTTACAGCAATCTAAATCGAGGGTCTTCAACAACACCTACAGATGTAATGGAAAAGACAATTTACTTCCCATGATGGCCAACATAGACGAAAGTTTTTAAAGTAAATCATAGTAATATGTATTAATAGATACTATATTTCATCACCAATTACTGCAACCATGTCGTACCTTATCTGGGTCACATGAACACAATCGGTACATGGCTGCTCCCTTTAACACAAGCCCGTCAACAATCTTTAAATATTCCAAGTTCTGACTACAATACGGCCATTCCATAGATGTCACAAGAAGCGCAGATAGAGCATAGTTCTGTTACTATTATTTTCCTCTAATGTATATACAATTAAGAGAGATGAAATATCTGCATTCCAGTTTTTTATGGATTGGGAGGGCAAACGACAAGGACCTGATGATAAGTGATCACCGCCGCCCACATTCTCTTGCAACAGCAGAAGAATCACAGGAGCGTTGCCGGCCTTTTCAGTCCCTTTTTACTTTTAGAATTTATGTTTAATTCATTCTGTCTACAAAACCAAAACAACCCAAAAATCACTTTTTATCGGTGACAGGTTTCTTAATTCAGGATACCAACTAGGTGTGTACCAAAGCCTATCTACGTTACCTATCGTTAAAACAGTAATGTGCAAGCATTAAGTATTGTGTTTCAAAGTTAGCGCAAATATAATGCTGGGAGAGTTTCTTGCGCCGCCTTTTCTCTCTCAGAGCGCCATTTGTTTCCGAAGCGGTAGTAGTATCTAGTATATTAGAAATGATATCTAAAAAAATAAATTATGAGACAAAAATGCCTGTCGGTTAGAAGGGCTGCCTGCCATAGCTAGTGAAATAACTGGGTTCATGAGACTTAACATCTTATATCTTAAAGAGGGCGAAATTGCGATGAAGCTCATAATTTTGGGTTTAACAAGAATCCTGAGCAGCACTGCATTGTAACGGGCAGGGTGTATTACTAACTCTCAGGTGAAATTCTTAGTGGTCTCGTCACTTTTTCTTACAAAAAAAAAAGAAAAACAATATATACGTCAGAGCTAATACAACTTATACTTATAGAAAATCTAGAAAACTCCAAAATTGCTACGGGAAAGAGCTGGTTTAAATAGGCTGAGGCTGACCCACAGATAATGTTAGTACTACTTTTTATTAATTTATTTAAACACGAAGCACAGCGAGGCTGCGCCACTACAATACTTAAAACTGATATGATTTTTCAAACAGAAAAAACACTACGCTCCGTCTAAATAAGTCAACTCTACATTTTGAACCGGCTCTACGAGAGAAGTTTCTCTTTCGCGTTTCACAGGAAATTCGCGCAACATACCGATCAGGTAACAACAAGTATATTTAATTATATCCCGTTGATATAAAAACCAGAAGGATTACTCCGTGTTTAGCTAACTATTGCACGAAAGTAATTACGTTTGGCATTTGTGTTAAAGAAGTATTAGCGATCATTCATTAATAATGTGGATTAAATCATCAGTAATTAACAATTTAATAATCAAAACGCTCATTTGTCTTTCCCTTCTGTTACCTACCAAAAAGTCTTTCTATCCGAAAAAAAAATATTTATCTACCTTCATTTTAATTAGTTACGTGTACCTAGTTTATAATGTTATATAGTAATCTAGTTATTTATATAGTAAGTAAACAAGGAAATTGTCTAATTTTAATATTGTTAACAATTTGCTATATTTTAGTGTGATAAACCTAACTTCCGGGATTAATTACACAAATAAAATTATGTTTTCAAAGTTTAGATTTCGCAAGAGCGACATCTCAAGTCAATTTCCTAATATGCAAATAATGGAGTCAAGCAGGTTATCAACTGTAGAGTAGATCCTGAAGATGAAGCCACAACCTGAGAGTTGAACAAAGCATACAAGATCTATCAACGACTAGCCGACCCGGCAAACATTGTTTTCCCATATAAATAATTTTTAAAGTTAGACCTTTACTTACATTGCAACATTACTTTATTTTTCTTATATAAAAGATAGAAAATAACCATACTCCTTATTACATCAGCCATCTGCCAATAAAAGTCCCGTCAAAATCGGTCCAGCCATTTCAGAGATTAGACATAACAAACAGATTATTTTGGTGTATGTACCGTCAATATTTTCATATACATGTAGTAAAAAACGGTTATTTCAATATTACAAACAGACGACACTCCTATTTTATTTATATGTATAGATACGTCACTCGAACGGTTGGCTTTGGCTCAGCAGTTGAACGCGAGAGGTCGTCTTTCTATCGGACCAGAAAGCTCGTTAGGTTATAAATGAAACTACGTTTATCGGAGGCGGCGGTAGTGTCTGGGAGCGAGTGGTGGGTACACCTCGTGACGCAGCATCGATCCGTCTGCCGCCGGCCCACAGAGCCTCCCCACCCCACTGCTGATGCAACCGCCCGGCTTCTTGCGAAGCTATTGTCAAGTGCTTTGCGTTACACATCTAGTTTTTTTTATGAAAATAAATAATAGTTAAAAAAAAACTAAAAAGCACGCCTTATATAAAATTCAACTAAAAAATAGAAAATAAATTTAATTTGAAAATAGTGTAAAAAAAATATATTTTATTTTTAAATTTTTAATTTTTTAGTATAATTTTATCAAATTAGTGTAATGTCATCGGTCCTCGATAAATCTACAAAGTTTGAACGAAATCTAGCCGTTTAAAGTGGGTCAAAATCGCGATCAAAGAAGTCGGTTACAAACATACAAACATACAGGTGAAGCTAATATAAAGCGTATAAAGAAGGACAAACGAGCTTACGGGTCACCTGGTGTTAAGTGATCACCGCCGCCCACATAAGTATTGCAATAACATAGGAATCACAGGAGCGTTGTCGGCCTTTAAGGAAGCTGTACGCGCTTTTTATGAAAGTATGTTATGTGGTCCCGGAAACACCGCACAAGGAAGTTCAATTCACAGTTTTGTTGTGCGTGGAAGATTCCATTCATTCCTTGAAAACCGCACTGCGGAGGAACGCCATACATCCAGATGGTGGGGATGATATCCTAATTACTTATATTCATCATCGAGGCATTTAGTAATTGACGTTTGAGTATTTTTGTTGCATCACTTTTACATGTATTGTAATTGAAATTATTTGTAAATTTAATCTATCTATATATATAAAAATGAATTGCTGTTCGTTAGTCTCGCTAAAACTCGAGAACGGCTGGACCGGTTTGGCTAATTTTGGTCTTGAATTATTTGTGGAAGTCCAGAGAAGGTTTAAAAGGTGAATAAATAGGAAAATGCTGCTAAACTAAATAAAAACAACAAATTTGTTTTTCCTTTGATGTGTCCATACATGATTTCTATGAGAGAATTTATTGACGCACGGTTTGACAGTTCTGCTGTGAAACAATTTCATTACGACAGCAGGGAGCATATTTTACGAAGTGATTTTTGATGTTGTGATATATTATTGACAAATTCATATAAAAACATTATTTTATTTATTATATACAGAACAACGTCTGTCGGGTCAGCTAGTTGAAAATAAGAACTTATAATATCATTGTTTTGAAAATAGGAACCTTATAGTTTCTTGCTCGTTCTTCTCTAAGGAAATCTGCCTTCCGAACGAGCTGTATGAAAAAATGACATATTTCAAGTGTAATGCAATTTACCAACGAAATAAAATATTTTTGATATGATTTAATTTGTGGCGTGTCGTGTGATGGTGGAATTCGAGTTAGCATCCGACGGCAAAATCAAGATCTAAAGAATGAGGAATAGATGGAGGAGAAAATAAGTATATGTATAATATATGTTTGTAATACAAAATTTGTGAACATAAATTATATGTATTGGGTTGTTCGTCTCTTTGAGATATAAAAAAGCAATATTTTTTTAAATGAAAATAACGGACGAGACGACCAGGACGTTCAGCTGATGGTAATTGATACGACCTGCCCATTATAATCCAGTGCCGCTCGAGGTTATTGAAAAACCCAAAAATTCTGAATGGCACTACAACTGCGCTCGTCACCTTGAGACATAAGTTGTCTAGTCTCATTTGCCCAGTCATTTCACTAGCTATATATATTATAGGCGTATTAGGGGGAACCGTTGACTCTTACCAGGGTGCCCCTGGTTCGATAAGCTCGTTTGTTGCGTTGCGTGCGTTTTCGATTTTCGAATTCATACACATCTATGAACATTTATTACGATACTTTATACGGTCGGCAACGCTCTTGTAAAGCAGACTTTTACGTTGCCGATTAACCCGTATGCGTATAATCCCTCGTACTACAAAGCTGTGGAATGAGCTTCCTTGTTCGGTGTTTCCGGGACAATACGACATGGGTACCTTCAAAAAAAGCGCGTACACCTTCCATAAATGCCGGCAACGCTCTTGTGGTTCCTCTGGTGTTGCAAGAGAATGTGGGCCCAGGTGACCCGTACGCTCGTTTGTCCTCCTATTCCATAAAAAAAAATCCCTAACTCTAAGCCATGCGGTTGGGCTTTCGGTGCAATTTGCATATAGACTAAAATATCTTACCGAAATTAACATAATAATTAGGTTCTATCTTGTTAATAATGTACGGAATCTCCGAAACGCGACTTCTTAGCCGTGAGGTCGGGGGTTAAAGCCTTTATATAAGTATGGACGCGTTGAGGGGACGTTGACTCTCCGTGGCTCGATCTGGGTCGCCGCATTAATCACGCCAGCTCCCGACCTATATATGACGCAACCCTATTTGCTCGTAACATCACTAGTGCCTCCAGTATGACGTATGCCTTAAATTCAGAAATGTTTGAATTCAAATTAACTTGCAATTAGCAGTCTTGTTTCTTGGGTAGGTAAGAAAATCATTTTATTGGACGAATTCATATGAAATTTTGTATAATATACATTGCTAGATGAAACGAAGTGCACTGGGCTACAGCTAATTATTCGAATAATACCGGACTCGAATTATCGAGTTTAAGGCGACATTAAATGCCAGCGACCTTGAGCGATATGAGTTCACGGCTGCTGGCCGCATCTATGTAACAAAGCCAATATTTAAAAAATTCTTGCGTGGAAAACTGTTTATATGCTTACAATCCTTGTTATTCATAACAAATCTGAATAAATGAACCTACAAAAAAAGTACAAGCTATAAGAATAACTTTTCTGAGAGTAGTACTAAAAAAATGCGTCATGACATGCTAAAAAACTTGTTTAACTGCAAAGAAAAGTGGTAGTTCAAAAATGCTCGGCAGTGTTAACTATAACCAACAGCAAGCATTAGCAACCTACAAATAAGACTTAAGGATATGTGTAACAGGATTAAGTAGTGTTCATAGCTCTAAATCCTATATTTTCACCACAAAACTTGTCTAAAAACACCTTCTTTGCGTGTTTTCTGCTTACTCTTCGCCTTAATAGTATAATCGCTTTGATCTGCACCTATACCTACAGCTGCTTTGCGAGGTACTTATAGTGTCGCAGACGCACAACCACTTTGTTATATCAATTACCGGCTGCAGTTTTCCAAACCGATAAGACTTAGGGCAAGTATAGATCATAGGTACTACCAACATAAAGGCCGGAAACCCATTTCATAACCCGCGGTGTTATGGATGTTCATGAGCGGTTGCGTCACCACTTTCCTCACGTGAACCTTTTGCCCATGTGCTGTGAAGTACAAAATACATTGAAATGCATTTTGTATTTCTTATAATAATAATAATATTGAAACACTTTTTACACAAATTATCTTGCACCAAATTAAGCATATATGTGTTATGGGTTACAAGACAATTATATATTTAATACAATAAACTTACTTAAACACATACATTTAAACATCCATGACTCGGAAACAAACATCCATATTCATCATATAAATGCTTGCACCTACCGGGATTACACTACAGGGGGAACCCGGGACCTCTAGCTTAGTAGGTAGGATCGCTAACCACTCGGCTATACAGGTCTTATAAGCAAAATAACAACGGAAAACAATCAAAACAAAAGAAAAACTGTAAAAGTAAATAATAATAATAATACGTCTTCGGTAAACAGGTAGTGCATATTTTTTTTACATATTATTAAAAGAAATCAATAATATTATAATAATTCCCCGTCAACGGAATCCATCCATCAATAAGCACTCGAAACAAGTTATCGTATCCAGACTCTATATAGGTACTCAATGAAAGCTACTCGATGAAGATACTCTTGGCACTCGGAACACGTAAATCTTGTACAAGTACTTATTCTACGCCACTCGTTCATTGAGTGTTTCTGATACGTAACATATTGTATCTATATAATTGATTATAGCCTTTGATTTGTTTCAGGTCCGAACTTTAGAACAACACTCAGTCAATTACACAGTGAAAGATGTTAAGACTTATCGCTATGTACATGAGTATACAAGTTGGGCTACAATAGCGATATTAACTGAATGCACAGCTAGAGAGCTATATAACCATTATCATTAAAAACATATTCATAATTCACCCAAGTTATTCAATTTTCTAATATTATTTCGAAGCAACCTGTAAGTAATATAGTAGCCGCGCGCTAACGTAGGCACTGATACCTACTTGTCCCACGCTGAGCCGTAGCCGTCAGAACTCGTAGGTGAGTAGCGCCCAAGTAAGGTGATTAAAACTTTGTTTTTAAATATTCCAAAATTTCAATTATTTCCTAAGTAGTTTTATCCGTGTGTTCATTTAACTTTTTATTTAATTAGTACTTTGGTTATCACAATTCCACGTTAGCATTACGATATATTTATTTTTGGGGTGGTTCCACAGTTATTTGATTTACGTCCGCTGTTCCGATTTGTACTAAAACACTACTTACTCGCTGATGGTCTACGTCAATTCCTGTGCCTTCTTATTTAGATTTCTATGAGAACAACATATAAAAAGTATTGTTTTTAAAAGAACGCAAAAATGTAGATTTTCTTGTGCCGTTTACTACACTCTAATTCCGACTTGTTTTTGTGTTTACGGACAATATTTGAAATGCAGTGTAATACACTTACAAATTAATACACTAAGTGTATTTTGTAAGTGGTAATACACTTACAAAATACAAGCGTATAGACTAGACAAACAAGATGTGCGAGAGAGAAATATATCTTTGTTGGAGGTACAGCAATAATTGTTAATTGTAATCGATTTGGATTGAAGTCGACATAGAAATTTGATTTTTTTACAGCTTCAAGAGACTGTAGAGAAGTGTATATAATTAATTAATTTAATTTCAACTCGATTCCTCCAAGCATTGCCGAGATAAAGAGTTTTAACGGACAGGCGGATAGTTGACTAAGTGATCCGACGTGGGTTCGTTTTTTTTCTTTTTTAAGTACGGAACCGTAAAAAACAAGCCAAATTAGACTTGATTATCCATGATCATAATAAAAAAACAATACATGATAACCTGCCTTATGATTGTAACACCTCGGCACTAACTCAACAAAGACTTACAAGAAACGTCGCATTATTGTGTGACTTCTACCACATAGATTACGGGGCGTGTTCCGAATGGCTGTTTGACCAGATTTCTGCCACCGAATCCCTCCTTCCTAACTTCACGACACGACATAGATAAGAATTTCATCCCTGGCATTTGGATGTATGTCAGGCAGAAAAAAAAACTCTTCCCGGACCCCTCGGTGGCGTCTTCAGGCCACTTTGGGTTACCTCGTCGAACACTCGCTTGAGAAACGAGACAACGATTATTGAAACGGTTCCGCTGCCGGGTTCCGGAATCGTTCCTCCACAGTGCTGTTTTCAAGGAACATTTTTCCACATGACACATAACCAAGCTGTGGAATGAGCTTCCTTATGGAGTGTTTTCAGGACAAAAGGTACAACCAGGATACCTTCATACATGAGAATCAATTATAATTTAGTAATGCACCACAGCAGGAAAGGTAGAGAGTTGGACGTGTCTCTCTCTGAACTCATAACATAAATTCCTATTGTAGATGTATTTACGTAAAAATCATAATTCAGGGCCTTGTGCCAAATTAATTTAATTATATATAAGTAGCTATTACTTACCTCTCGAGCAATTTGGTCCAAAGCTTGTTCCTCGGCTGTGGCCTTTGTTTGTGTTCGTTGCCGCCGCGATGGATCCATCTCGACAGCCTCACTTCCTGTGAAAACCAGTCAGCCTTAAATATCATATTATATTTACAAACCATTAATTTACAAGCACTAAAAAATTACTACAATCTATAGTTATATTAGATTATATTACAGATATTCAAATGTTATGACTTTTTCTTGACCGTTTCAAGTAATTCCGTTAAGATATGTCTTTCACCAATGTGACACGTGTTTCGCCTCTACACGTCGGGGACCCAGTGCTCTGTGAACGGCTGGATCACTTGGCGTTGCGTAGAGACGTCGCTTCATTGTGTGTCTTCTACCGCATTTATCACAGGGAGTGTTCCGAAGAGCTGTTCAACCTGATTCCTGCCGACGAATTCCACCTTCGCACGACACGCCACAAATTACGATATCATCCCCACCATCTGGATGTGTGGCGGTCCTCCACAGTGCGGTTTACAAGGAGCTTTCTTCCACGTACTACAAAGCTGTGGAATGAGCTTCCTTGTGCGGTGTTTCAGGGACGATACGACATGGGTACCTTCAAAAAAGCGCGTACACCTTCCTTAAAGGCCGGCAACGCTCTTGTGATTCTTCTGGTGTCGCAAGAGAATGTGGGCGGCAGTGATCACTTAACACCAGGTGACCCGTACGCTCGTTTGTCCTCCTATTCCATAAAAAAAAGAGTTTTTTTTTACCCACATGGCCAGATCTTCCTCCATGTTCAAATTTTGGAGAAGCCTTTCTGCCGAGTATATCCCAGGTGTGTTCAATTGTATTCATGTTAAAAGACTGGAGGCCAGTGTTCCAGCCATAGTTACATGTTCTCAATCATAATAATTACCTATATGTTAGTAGCAAGGTTATCAGTATTATGAGCCACTATATATGTAGGTTAATTAATTGACAGATTACTACTAATTAGGATGACTGTATTAAATGTAGTTAGAATAACATTTGTTTTACAATAGTATAATTGTTACACTATGTATTTGGTAAATAAATAGTAATTAAAAAAAACATGCTTTTCATAGAACTTTTACTTATTTTGAATTGTTGAATTAAAAATTCTCTTTGGTATTCCAAAATTTCGTAATAATTAGATAAATTGGTTAAAGATAATAGTTAAAATTTTAAATTAGCATAAATTCCTGCTAGATAGATGAAAATAATATAAATTAACAAAAATCTTATTTCGGAAATTGAATAATGGAATAATTTTATCAAATTCATGTATTGTCCAGTTTGAACAAAATCTCGGCATTTAAAGTGGGCCAATATCGCGCCCAAATGAGTCAGTTACAAGCAAATATACATACAGCTGAAGCTAATAAAAAACACACTTTAATATAAAAAATTGTTCTACCTATTATAATGAAAAGGAAATAAACATTCATATGAATCCAAAAACACATTGGTAAAAACATGGAGGGTAAGCATCAAACAGTGTTACCTATTGCACCACCAACCCATTAAATATATTTAAAAAGTCTGTACTCTTACAGAATAAGTAAGAAAGTGTAGTCCAACAAAATGTTGTAAACAAAATATTTACAGGAGAATGTTACTGTTTTAACTAAGTCTGATATAGAAAAAGGCAGTAGTATTACAATTACACCAGAGGACACAGTCCCACGAGATGGTCAGACCAAATATGATCTGCTCTAAACATCAACTTCCATGATGCCCTTCATAAGGCTAAGGATTGCAGCAGATGGAGGGGAATCATACGGGAGAAACTGATGCAGCGGGGGCTCTCCCTCTTAGTTCTGTAACCCTACAGATTCTAAATAATATTAGTAACCTATGCTATGGATCCTTATCTAATTAAATACAGTTATATATACTTTGTAAAATAAATTCTGAAATAGTATTTAATTATCTTGCACAAACTTTTAAAAAATTATATGCATAGTTGTCAGTAGGTATCTAATTATGTTCAATAACAGTTTTAGATTGCATCTGAAGACATTCACTGTAGTTCTGTTGTTTAGTAAATTACTGGAAAATCCAGTTTGGACGAACACCTAACAAACTAAAAGACCAACCTAGTTTGTTAAGGAGCTATGAATTAAATTGACCACTCCCAGTCGCAAACTATTATGCACAAGCCTACTCTATAGTACTCTACCTGTGGCAAATGATGTAAGTGATGCTATAAATCAGTGTTTTTCAATGTTATTTATTTCGCGACATCATTACAGCTTGAAAAATTCTGGCTACCCCCTTGTCAATCAGATAAATAATTTATAATTTACTTTTAAAGTTATTACTTATTAGTATCATTTGCCATTGTGTAAGCTGATATTATCTTCAATGGTAGACATTAAAACTAAAAAGAGACTTCAATCAGAAAATGATTTGATTTTAAGCATTTCAAAAATAGCACAATGATTTGACAACATTGTTGAAAATTAAACAAGGCCATCTTTATCACTAAAATTGTGATATGATTTTAGTCAATGTTGCCTTTTTCCTTCTGCCAGTGACCCCCCAAGTAAGGTTTCAATTTACAAGAGAGTTAATTTACTAATTAGTTTCAAATTGAAAAACACTGCCAAACATAATAAATATGTGTGTTTTGGTATTGACAATATACATTAAGTACACAGTTGAATGATTTATACCCAAATCATACAAAGTAGTTATAAATAATAATTTGATACAATTTCAAAATAAGCATAGTAAGTTGGACCTTTCTGAGCTCAACACTTGAACTTATAAAATAATTTCACAAATTACTAGGCCTTTCAAACAAAAACCAACCTACTTAAATTCTAGTTACCTACTTTACACTGATAAATCAGTTTGAAGCAGTTTACTAAGTAAGGATTAATTATTCCTATGTTAAGACTGTTTGGAATGTAAACTGCATTTTTTTGCATTTTAATGATTGGGAGGTTACACTTACAGATTATAATATGTAATTATTCTCCACAAAATCATTTTCCACACCACCAGATGTGTTTATAAATAACTGTTTCACTTAGTTTTCTTCTAGTTCTGTGACTTATCAAGTAACCATACTAATGAGGATTGCTGTATCTATATGAGTACACCCAAGTTTATTCAGTATGGATTTCATGTAAAGATATGTGAAACAGTCGGTTTTAATTTAACCAATAGGGTTCGTTGAGCTCATTCCGCGTGGATGTTTTTACTCAAAATTGTAATACAAGCAGGAAAACGGGTGGGCACAAAGCCAACGTTTTTTTAATGGCAGTCACTACTCACTACAATGACATCATACTTACGGGACAATTCACAATTGTAAACACATCACTATATTTGGAATATTAACTGAGACACTACACATTTAACACATAGTTAATCACTTATCAGTTATTTAAGCAAAACTCTTTAGAAAAACATATTTAAATACTGTTGAGGTATCATATAGTAAGAAGAAACGAAGTTAGATTTAGGTTTACTGTTTGACTACAATTTCTTTATTAGTATTAATTTTTAATGCAACTCGGTTATTGTAGTAATTCTTGGTTTCTTTACGTAAAAAATGCAATTTAAAATAACATTTGGAAATAATTGGAGGTTTGTAGTTTGTACCGTATGTACTGTCATGCTAGTTTCAAGATTTGACATTAAAGACATTGACGTTCAAAAATTTGAAGTAGCGTTATTTTTTTAATTATATGTATGGCTTCGACACAAAAAAATTATTGATAGAAACTCATGTAATATTTTTTAATCTATCTACTTAGTCTGGCCATAAATAATGTTACAATTATTGAAAATAAACAAAATATTACATTTGAATTTGGAATCGGTATATTTTATATGAATCATTGAACGTAGTGTTTATATTCTCGTTGGAGTTTTCTCATTTTGGCCCCAATACAACATTTTGCGATATTTTAATGGAGTAGGGTGATAAAGAGAACCAAATCGCTATGATTGCATTACACAAAGTAGGTATGGAGCCAAATGCAATTTTTAAAGTCTCCATACGATTGGTATTAGTAAAATGTTTGTGTACCGGGCTGTTAATAGATCCAATGAGATCTCCTCTGTTTGTAACAGAAAAAGATCTGGCCGTCCACGTAGTGTTCGTACGAAAAAGGTGGTTAAAGGAGCGCAAAAAAGATGCTGGGAGAGTTTCTTGCACCGCTTCTTCTCTCAGAGCGCCATTTGTTTCCGAAGCAGTAGTAGTATCTAGTATATCAGAAATGACATCAAAAAGGAATCAATTTTGAGAAAATAAATGCATTTTATGCCAAAGCAGTAAGGGATCTTATTCGAAGAAATCCTGTCAGAAAGCAAAAGATTTTATCTCGGGAGAAGAAGATGCTATCTCCTAGAACTATGTCACGTATTTTAAAAGATGACTTAGGAAATGCAGCCTATAAGAGACGTGTGTGTACTGGTCATTTCTTAACTGATAATTGAAAAAAGAATAAACAGATTTTTTTACAATTGAGCAACATTTTAACAAACAAAATGACCGTATTTATGCTCAAAGCTCTAAGGAAGCTTCCCAATTAGTCGACAGAAAGCAAAGTGGGCACAATCTGACTTCAGTGATGGTTTGGTGGGATATTAGCTATGAAGGAGTGACCGAGCCATACTTTTGTGAAAAAGGTATCAAACCATCAGCATAAGTGTATTAAGATACCATTCTTGAGAAGGTAGTAAAGCCCCTTAACAACTCGGCGCCGGGTCATAAAGCTCTACGCAGTCTTGGTTGGAAACGAATGTTTCTGACTTCATCAGAGCTGAAGACTGGCCGTCGTCTAGCCCCTATCATAATCCGCTGGATTATGATTTATGGTCAGTTTTAGAGAGTACGGCTTGCTCTAAACGCCATGATAATTTGGATTCTCTAAAACAATTCGTACGATCGGTAGTGAAGAATTTTCCCATGGAGAGAGTGCGTGCTTCTATTGATAACTGGCCTCAATGTTTAAAGGACTGTATTGCAGCCAATGGAGACCACTTCGTATAAGCTTTTTTTATTTTAAATTGTTTTATAATTATGTATAAAAATAATACACTGTAAAAGTAATAAATTTTAATCGCAATAGATTTTTTTTTTCTTTGTTTCAGTTTTTATGGCAAAACCAGGTATATACTAAAACAATGAGTAAGCATCATTCCTTTTTCTCCTTGAAGCTTTCCGATTAATATGGTATTAAATCAGAAATGCCTGAGCGTTTACTTGATTGATTGATCATTTCCCATATTTTTCAGTTACTTATTTTTTTTAAACTAGATAGTTTGTAGCTTTCAGCTTCGTGCATATTTACCTATATATTTCTATAAAATATTTTTGAAGTAAAGACTTTCTAGGTGTGCTGAGTATTTAATAAGATACAGGGTTATTATAAATTTTCATACAGCGCAAACTTGAGTCTTCTGGGTGTTAAATTGGAAAAGATTCAATTTACCCCATTCCGCGACCTTCTCGAGAGGACTCGGTAGAAAACACAAGTTTCTCCCGGCACTGGTCGACGATTTCCAGACCAAAGCACAGTTGTTCAGATAAAGTAAGAGAGACTCTGTTGATATTTGACACATCATAATATATTTGCATCACATTCAGTAGGTACATATAGACTTAAGTATGAGCTGTTCCAATACATTAAATTTAATTTATCATAAAACTTAGTTTTAAAACAGATTAAAAGTATTTTTATCTGTTTTAAACTATTTTCGTGTTATATTTTTTCTATAGCAATATGAACTATAATTTATAAATAAAAGTAGCGAATAGTAAAAATTATTTAATCATTCACCATTCACATCACACTTAAAATAAATAATTGATTTATTCACTCTTAGACTTTGGAGAATCATCTTTGTAATAAAGGAAAACAAATGAAAATATGTACACTCCAATCATCATGGAGAATGCGCTCACATAGTATGGGTATGCACTTGGTATGAACCTTTCATACTGAGTGTGCTGTAGTGGGCGCACTGACACCTGGAAATGAAAATTATTGTTAAATAAGTGTAATTTTTTTTCATATGAGAGGGGGCAAACAGGCAAGAGGCTCACAGGATGGGGAGAGGTGAGGCAACCGCCCATGGACATCCGCAACAACAGGTGTGTCAAGAAATGCGTTGCCGGCCTTTAAGGTGGGAGCATGCTTTTTTCTTGAAGGTCCCTAAGTCGTATCTGTTCGAGAAGACCGCCGCCGGTAGTTGATTCCACAAAGTGGCTGTGTGAGGCAAGAAATTTAAAAATATTAAATATACCCATGTACTAATACAATACAATTATTATAAGATCTGAGGATATCACTTTATTAATTTCCAAAAACCACATGTGTTCGTCATTGATGTACAATAAACTAGACTCACAATCACGCTCAAAAATTATCTAAAGCAAAACTCGGCCTACGCGTCTATTAGGCAGAGTGTTTTGACTACGCTTTGAATACAACGCCGCGCAATTACAAATCGTTCAGTGAAAAACTGTGCAAATAACAGCATATTCAAACTTAAAAACAATGGAGTGTCGTATTTCAGGGAAATGTCCCTTTAAATTAACAAAATTATGTTACTAACTTGACGTTTTTTATCATTTTGCTAAATAATTACAAGTAAATTGCTAAAAAAAATACATCACCGACAAATGACGTCAGTCTCTTTCGCACCATAATCAATGAGATAGTTATAAGCGTATACAATAGACTTTGAACATTACTGCCACGAAATAAGGTGTAAATTAGAATATTATTATTATTATGATTTAACGTTATCTGTGCATATAAAACGCCACTTGGACATTTTTGACGACCTTTTAATAGGCGATTGGGAGTCTAGTCGTTTATAGTACCTACGTCAATGGTCTTTTCAATCAAATATGCACTAAAGATACTTTAATATTCCAGAGCATTTGAAAACCCGATTTTCAAAATCCATCCATATAATAAAATAAAGCAATGTGTCCCTAGGATCAAATATACATTAATATTCCAGAACATTTGTAAACCAGTTTTTGAAATCCATCCATCTAATAAATAAAGGGTACCTGTTTACACAAAATTTACACTAAATAAGTAAATTAAAGGTACGAACAGGAACTAATTTATACTTATCCCTTCAATGAAATCGGTACTGTTTTTATGACGTTCAGCTGATGGTAATTGATAGCCCTGCCCATTACAAGGCAGTGCCGCTCAGGATCGTTGAAAAACACAAAAATTTTGAGCGGCACTAAGATTGCGCTCGTTACCTTGAGACATAATATGTTAAGTATCATTTGCCCAGTAATTCCACTAGCTACGGCGCCCTTTAGACCATAAAACAATAATGCTTACACATTACTGTTTCACGACAGAAATAGGCGCTGTTGTGGTACCCATAATCTAGTCAGCATCCTGTGCAAAGGAGACTCCCACTTGATTAAAGTTCAATATAATAACGCGTTCCGGGTGCTGATGGGACTGCAGCGCCTCCGCTATGTTCGCGGCAGCTCACACAGATGGCTTTGCGGCCATCATGCGCAAGCGGTGCGCTTCTACCATGCGCCGCATGCGCGACAGTCCCAACAGCATACTGCATGCGCTGTCGGACCGGTGGGACTCCCCGATGCTGGTTCTTTGGATACGGCTGCACGCAGTCGTATAGTAATTTACCGTCATCATCGGGAGGTCCACCCGGACCAGCCTGTTATTTTATTTTCTAAATATGTGATTTAATAGGTTATTACAAAGCATATCATCCCTACACGTCATACGATGAAGCATGTAGATTTTTTAATATAGACCCACTGGAACTCCGCCGAAACCAACAAGATGTAATGTTTCTACATTCTTTATTGTCAGGCAATACAAACTGTTCTGAATTATTAAGTGCCCTATCGTTTAATGTACCACAATATAGAACACGTCATATGAAACTCCTGGTTGCACCACGTACCAAAACGAACTATTATAAAAACTAGATTATTTGCAGGATTCAAAATAATTACAATAATAACTATGATATTCTAGATATCTTCATGTTAGAAAAGGATAAATTGAAGCGTGAAATTATTAAATTACACCAGTCGTAAGCAGTGCCTTACTCATTTGTTTAAAATTGAAAATATTGTTATCTACTAACCACACACATACCCTTTCACAACCATACACATACACTTTCACACCCACACACAAACAGTAAATAAGAAACACAAGAGGCAGTTGCTCTGTATTATATCTTGTTGTAAAATAATATTGTCAATATGAGTAATCTATAATGGCCTTAAGAATTATGTTATATATTATTGTTTATTAAAGTTTACTGTAACGCTGTTGATTACCTATAAATAAATAAATAAATAAATTACTAACACTATTTTGTAAGTTTGCAAATTGTACGAACAAATATGGATGTAATCTCATGAATGAATCCGAAATAAATGATTATTATTATTATTATTATAAAGGCTTAAAAACGAAAGAGTAATATGACCACAATGAAACGTGTGGCCGTACAGCGCTCTTTTAATGTAGTAAAAATCATATTGCTAGGACACAAAACCATAGGATATTCTCAATTTCGGTAAATAATAATAAATTTTATAAGAGCACTAAGAAACTGAAGAAGAAATGAACTGAACAAAAGCGAAAATGTGCTGGTAGGAATCACTATTCATATACAAATCATAATAGTTAAGTATATCAAAATCAATTTTAGGTAATTATTCAATATAAAGATCAGATAGATACATTTGTTACAAAAAATATATACACTGATAAGCAAACAGTTTTGGAAATATTTATTTTTAATTAGTTACACAAGAACATAATTAATTATTTTTTATCATTATAAACTCATTAAAAGATCAAAAAATTGACTTTTCAATCATATTTCAGAAAAAATATAATATACTAGCTGACCCAGCAAATGTTGTATTGCCATATAAAGTAATTTAAAAAAAAATCTATAATTAAAACTTTTGGGGTTTAAAAAATTGATGCAACCGATTCTCAGACCTACCAAATATACTACAATAATTATTGTATTCGTTTGCCATCTTGCAACCCTATAGCGGTTTTGTGGATGGAACAGAATAATAGAAAAATAGTTGTAAGTAGATCGTAGAAGGGTGAAAATTTGAATTTGTATGTATATTTCAATGCTGAATCATAATAAAAAAAATTTAGGGGTGGGTCACCCTAATCATTTAGACCTACCCGATATGCACACAAAATTTCATACTAATCGGATATACCGGGACACGAGAATTTTATATTTTAAATAATTTACTAGATTGTCAATAAAAGCACATGAAAATTATATTGCCTTTAAGATTAAATAATATTTAATGGTATACACAAACCTGTGTTGAGTGATAGAGCCTGGTATAGCCGACTCTATCATAATCAACTTTGAACTGGTACACTCCCCACACATCTGGGACCTTGAATATACCTTCATACACGCCATTTGGCTTTCTCTGTAGAGTAGTTCTGATGAAGGGGTCAATTCTTACAAATTCCAGTTGAACATCATTCCCTTCAAATGGCTGCCATTTCCCGTTTTTCAATTCTTCAATTTCGATTCGATATACCTGTAACATTTATGTTGATAATTCTTGTAAGAAAACTAAATAAGAAATTGACTTGCTTTCTTGTGTGCTTTTCTATGACAGAGAGATGTGATGATGATACGCCCTGCCCTTTACAATGCAGTGCCACTCAGGTTTTTTCATTGAACATAAAATTCTGAGCGGCATCGCAATCGCGATCGACTTCGAGATATGTTAAGTTATTTAGCTCAGTAATTTCACTGGCCCCGGAGGCCATCAACCGAAATACAATAATGTTTGCACATTAATGCGTGACGGCAAAACAACGAGCAAAAAAGGATTTTTCTTTATGAAAATAAGGGACAAGACGAGCAGGACGATCAGCTGATGGTATTGATACGCCCTGCCCATTATAATTAGAGGTGTTTGTTATATTAGTTAGCTGATAAAATAATCTAATACATATTTATAATCATATTATCTATTATTTATTAAAACTAGCAAGCGTTATTTAATAAGTATTTTATGTGATACGCTATTTTTGTCACCTGCCAAAGTATGCTCTAAGAGTACTGCATAAGAACTAAAATCAAATGAAAGTCGTTTATAATTCATGCTATACGCTATTTTTGTCACCTGCCAAATTATGCTTTAGGAGGACTGCATACAGTTTATATTCAAATAAAAGTACAGTTGTAATTGGAAATATATCAGGCAAATGAATATATTTTGTTTGGCTATGCACGTTAGATTATTTTTTGTTTAGTATCAAATATCTGCTCTAAGAGGACTGCATAAGAACTTTTGAAGAAATTCTCATAATATGGATCCACTTTATAAGTGGGCATGCGTAATTCACGATATAGCATGATATAAATCAAACATTAAAAAATACCACAATTTTATTTAAATCAGAATACTAACACAACCTGCTTGTTAATCATAATGAAATGTTATTCACTTATTTCAAAGTTCAAAAAAAATTTTAACAAAATAACAACCGCCTTCAAAAACACTATTCCAAAACAATATATATAACGTGCACTAAAAACTATAAAAATAATTGCGTATTTTTAGTTACGATTATTGTTATTTTTAGAATCCGCCGCGACTCGCTCTCGCCTCCCGCCTCTCACTCACACTCAAGCACATCTCACCTATAACTACGTATGTAGTAACAAACCTATCTTGGATGACACCGACAAATTACAATAATCATAACTAGAATAAGATTAATTTATTAGATTCTATAAAAATACGCAATTATTTTTATACTTTTTAGTGCAGATTATATACATTGTTTTGGAATAGTGTTTTTGAAGGCGGGCTACTAAGATTGTTAACCTAGGGGTCGAAAGAATCAATTCCCGAGGTACCTATTTAGACGTCGAAGCGCAGCAAGGGCGGCTATAGTCCGAGTAGGAATTGATTCTTTTACCCGTGTTAAGCATTTTACTTTTCATTTCGAATGAGAAAGATAAAAGTAGTTGTTTATCTAAACTATTTATTGATAATATATAATAATATTAGTAGTACCTATTTAAAATTAGTTGCCAAATTAGGACAATTTATGTCGACTTTTTAAATTTTAAATATGGAATTCACCGCGTTATTGTTTCGGCTTATTCCGCTCAAAGAAGTTTACGCTATGTTCACACTGGCTGTTTAGAAAGTCACATGGCCCCAGCATATTTTTAATTAGTTTGATTTTACATAAAACTCTTCACAGCTGACAACAGTTCTATTTTCATAGTTCATTCCGGCCCTTAGGTGGGAAGTAATTTGTATGAGTTCATCTCTATGCAGGGAAGCAGCATTTTCCACCCAATAATCAGATCAAAACAACATTACTTTCCGAGTATGAGAAATGAAAAATATTTTTTTTTTCACCTCAAATCGCAATAGCAACATTTTGAAAAAGATAACATAGGAGTTGGAACTTGTGTCATGATTTAACCCATATTATAAAAATTAACAGGGCAGTAAAATCTAAATTACTTCTCGAGCGGTAAAAAGAGGTACTCACCACAGTGTCAGTAATAGTGTAGGTATTGGAGGAAGTGTTGTCTCCTTGGCGATGGTGATCCACACGACGCACACGCAGTCTACCACGTTCTCCAAACACCCAAGCGCTCAGATGAGTTGCCAGCTCTTTGTTACCTGACACATCAGACTTCAGTTTTTCACCCTGAAATTGTAAACTTAGTAGTTCTCTCGGGCTATGGACTTTCTACATAGATTGAAAAACTAGTACTTAATTAAAAATTCTTACATGCACTTTAGAAACTGGTGAGTTAAATGCTTCATCAGAGAAGAAGAACAGTGAGCCACTGAACACAATGCGCGCATTGTTCCTGGCTTGTAGTGCTGCTATCAGAACAGTGTTACGCCCAACTGCATGGGGATAATCCTTCACCTAATTAACAAAAATTTAAATGTGTAAGTTCTTATAAACAATCTATACTTACAGCTTCATCATCTTATAAATTATTTAACAACAATTTTTTTTATAAGTATTTTTTTACATGACCAAAGCATTTGACAATGTTGACCATGATATATTGTTAAATAAATGTTATCAATATGGTTTAAGGGGCTACAAACTTATATTAAAAATAGAAAACAATGTGTTCATATAGCAAACTCTGGACAAAATTGTAATATAATGGTTTATGAATCCAAGTGGACTTATTCAAATTCAGGTGTACAACAGGGCAACATTCTAGCGCCCTTGCTGTTTCTTCTATATATAAGTGATTTACCAAATTCTACATCAAGAAAATGCATACTTTTTGCGGACCACGTTTTCTTCAAATACCTAAAACCTTAACCCATCAATAAATAATGACAAAATTGTAAAAGATGAAATCTTAACAATTATAAATTGGATGGAAAGAAACAAACTAAGTGTAAATATTGAAAAAACGAAAATAATTCAATTCAGTAACAAGAATACGAATCATAATATTATGTTTAATAGTGTAAGTTATAAAGGTAAATCAATTGAAGAAGTCCCTATAATAATTCCTTGGTATCAAATAAGATAAAAATTTAGACTGGAAGGCTCATATAGAATCACTAGTTAAAAGGATACATAAATTTTTCTTTGTTCTGGTATAGGGCCCTTCGATAGCTACAGACCTCTATTTATAAATTTAAACATACTGACTGTAACCGAAATTTAAGTACTAGAGGCTAGCTTATTTGTTAAGAAAAATTCAAATCTATTCACTCGGCTGGGCCATTCCTCTTTTTTCCATCGCATGATCCTACGAAACTTCGAGTACCCCACATTAGAACCACTTTGTACCAAAAAAAACTGTCATATTTCTACACACATATGTGTAGAAATATTTAATAAATTACCAAAAGAAATAAGAGAGGAGACAGTGTTAAATAGATTTAAATTTAAGTTATTAACACTATTAAAAAAATATTGTTTTTACTGAACAAATGAATATTATCAAATGAAGTGGTAACTGGCACCAATACTTAATATTTAATTTACAATACAATAATTTTTACCAATAATATAATATTATATTGTGATTATTTTTACTACATTATATCTTAGCATTTCATTTATTATTGTAAATGTGTATTGTAGGGTCTTTTAGTAGGCTTTACGTTGATTAAATTAAATGTAGCAGTAATTATTGATTGTATTAGGTTTATAATATTGTGAAGTGAAACCACATAAATATTTGCATGCCTGTCAAGACGAAACATGTGCCTGCTCTTAAATTTGTAACAACTTGACTTGTGAATGTTTCTGGCAAATAAAGAACTTTGACTATGAACCTATGTGAAGTCATGCAAGAAAAATGCCCAAAATGCGACATACAGAAGTTGTAAATAAAAAAATAAAAACAAATTAATAAAAATCCGTAGTAGTTGTATCAATCCACACATGAAACACCCATTACCCGTGGACAAGCCATCACCTCTGTCAAGCATACTTTAGAAAAGGAATTTCGAAGTGCTGACACCGATGAATTGTTGGTGAATGACACACACTGAAAAGGCTGATTGAATTGAATTTCTGGGTGAGAAGCTGAGCAAGCAGTGGTCCCAGCAGAGTTTGGATTTATTTAGTTAAATAAGGTTCCACCAAACATGCGCGGTTCGAGCATATCGCCAGAAAGAGAACAGCATTCGTTAGATCGGGTGTTATAGTTTTTGATACCATTAAGTCTTGCATAACTATTGAGAAACTTAGCACAAAATGTATTGAAGTTGGTGGTAGTGATATGACATTTTCATGTAATTTTTACATGGATTTTTCTAACACTCGAAATATTAAACTCATAGATATAAAACAGCTACTTGAGTTTACCATTTCTTACAAATTTAATTTCAATAAATCAATCAAAAAAATTATAACCAACACAAATTGCACTATTTATTTTTAATACATATTGATATACATAAGCAATTATACAATTAAATACCTGATTCTTTGGATTGTAGCTGTAAGCAGTGCTGTCAGCAGTGAGGATGGGCAGAACTAAGGTGTTTTCCTTATCAATGATAAGACCAGTGCCCTCAAACAGTACTGGATTGGTGTTCTGAGTCCCAATGATTGCGGGAGCATTGATCAGATTCTTGGGAGACACAACAATTCTAGTATGATCACCATCATCCGAAGTATCAAAGTTAAAATGATCTATTACAGCTGCTGATTCTTCATCCATCTACAATGAGGATAAGATTGTTAATGTTTTAGCTGGGTATTTCATTTCGAAATTGCTTAGATTAAAGAAAGCCTAAGAAAACTAATCAATGTTGTTTGGAAGATGACTGAATACATAGAAGTTCATATTAAAACCTGTTACTTTCAATCCTGTCCTTCACATTATTATTTTCAACTTCAAAGTAAGGCATTTATTTTAGTTACTTATGATAACTGTAACAAAACACAAAATTTGGAGCTGTAAGTGTCCCTCAGACAATAAATACTTAGTCAATATTTTCTCATGTTATCATCATATATGCAAATTAATATCAATGAGCATGAATGTATATCGTTTTTTTTTTATTTTATATTGACACACTTCACACAAATTATCTTGCCCCATGTTAAGCATATATAGCCTGTGTTATGGGTTACAAGACAATGATTTATTTAATACAATATACTTACTTAAACATACATAAATACATTTAAACATCCATGACTCGGAAAGAAACATCCATATTCATCATATAAATGCTTGCACCTACCGAGATTCGAACCCGGGACCTCTAGCTTAGTAGGCAGGATTGCTAACCACTCGGCTATACAGGTCGTCAACTAGCGATGGGCGTTTAATCAACGGACTAGGTGAATCGACCGTCGATTGACATTCGACGCTTCGACGGTTTATCATTCATTCATAAACTAGTTGAATTCGTAGACGCCTATATTATGTAGTCGAGAGTCGAGACGTTCATTTCAACAAGCGCGACGAGACGAAACGATGTTTGTTTGAGTTAACATAGTCGTATACTTCGTTGCAACGATCCGGAGATAGGTCAACGGGACGCGAAGGTCAATTGAATTTGAACTTTAAAGTCAGGAGCACTGTATTCATATTTAAATAAACATTTAGGGTGAGTTAGAAGGGTTCTTAAAATTATTCTTTTAATTGAAGGAAAAGGATAGCAATAACATATATTTACATGTGTGAAAGCGACAGTTGCACAGCTACTGAGCGCAAACGAAGTAAACTGATTTATTATTATTTATTTTTGTTTTTTTTCGATTTAGTTAGTTCTTGACGAATTTCGCTCAATAATTATGAGTAAGTTCGTCATAGAACTATATCAAGTTTACTCGTCGACCCGGTTTATCGTTGACGCATCGCCTACATAGACTGTTAGTTAATAGGTTCACAAAATCAACTAGTCAACGAATTCAACTGGTTTATCGACTAGTCGACGATCGACGATGAACGGTCTCGTTTAGTTTACGAAAAAATCGTCGACGACCCATCTCTATCGTCAACTTGAACCCTATGTATTGCTTAAAAATTAAAGCCATTAATTATCTCAAACATTCATGGAATTTTATAATTATGAAATTAAAGCATGGCATGGCAAAGTTACATTATTAAAGTAAATATATAAAGTATAACACATACTTAAAAACAGTAGCAGAGTTTCATACTGTAAGTGCCAGTTAAATCGCCTTTGTCCACTAAGATCCCTTGAAAAAATCCATTGATGGATATTTTTCCACATTTATGTCCACTTTCATCCATTAATCAAGACTGTTGTTCATAGTGGATTTTTAAGGACAAATAAGTGTCAAAAAATCCATTGCACATGTAAGGGTGGTCATATACAAAACTCAAATAAACTATATTGCTCGTACTTCAATATACCAAAACCTTGCACCATTAAAAGTTAGAGTCTGGTATCTTAAGAACGAATGTGTCAAATTGTATAATTGCTAGCCTGTATGACACATAAAATCCTTTTATTTAAAACACACTTTTCAAATTGGAATTGAATTGAAATTGCTGTGGATTTAATATTTAATTGTAAATCTGTCCACGATTTCACAAGTTTACAAAAGGTTTGTGGAGACACATTTTTTCAAAAGTAGAAATGGTACCGTCAGGCGCCGTCAGGTAGAACAACTTCTCATGCCGACAAGTTTTCTGTGACAACCATAATAAATATGCTCTATAAACCATATGAAGAATGCTGAAAGTGTGTAATACCACATCCTTTTGGACAATCAAATCGTCCAAAATTGTCTGCAGATCAGAAACAAGGTCACTTGCACAAACACTTAAATTAGAATTTGAAATGAGCCTCCATATTATTCCCTGAAGAGTGTAGGACTTGTTGATATGATGCAGTGTTGGTCGCAGTGTCTTTAGTCAACAAATTTTACAACAAACAGATGACTTGCTTTTTCTTAACCTTTCCGGATCGGCGCGCTCCGGATCTCGCTGTACACTGTAGATCGGCAAGCTTCCGGCATTTTCGCGGCATTTTCCCCGTGTGTATTATTTTACGTGTAGTTATAAAATGCTTATAACTAGGGTGATTTGAGTGACTGTCACTGAAAGCTATTGAAACAAGCTATAAGACCATGTATAAATTATTTATATTGTCTTTCTTTTTTATTTCACACAGACTTTTCATTTGAAAAAAAGTGTAAAAATAGGTATATTTTAAAATAAATATTGTTATTATTGTTAATTACTTGTTTTATTTATTTCCTTTTATGTTTTTGTAATGAATAGTATATGTTAATTATAAAATAAAGCTTAAATCTCCACAAAGAACGATCTTCGTGTAAAGTCTTGATAACGACCGCTCGCTGCGCCGGCCGGGAACAAGTGGACACATAAGTGCTTTGTCCGTAAAGCTATGACGTCGAATATTGGTGGCCTTGAATCGTAACGGATCGAAATGTGTTTGGGAATTCACTCGTTCATAACTGCGTAGGCAAATAAACCATCTTGTACACCTAATAAGGGTGAAAACTGGATGAGGTAAAAGAGTGCCCCGCGGCACAGCCGCTCTCATTGTTTTTTGAATTACCAGTGCCCGAGGGCACGGCCGATGCGGAAAGGTTAACAGATTATGAACCATAATAACAGAATTATTACAATAATTCAATCTTGGGTAGTTATCATTCACTATTATAGTTTGTTTTTTTGGAGAGAATTCATAAAGAATGGTATCCTCTTTAGGATGAATTGATATTCTTATGTAAATAGTTAAGACTTGTATATATTAATTAGGTATTTAAATTAAGTATAGTAAAACATTATCACATGGTGTATTGATATCCTAATAATGGATTTTTTGACACTCATTGGGCATAAAAATCTACTATGTACAACAGCCTTGATTAATAGATCAAAGTGGAAAAAGATCCATCAATGGATTCTTTAAATGGATCTTAGTGGACAAAGGGGTTAAATCCCCATTTTTTTTAACAAGTTTACAGTTATGAACTGTTCATATATATGTTTAATCAACAGTGTTGCTGTGAAAGAAACCTGTGTGTTGTTGTCAAGCTTACACAGCTTAAAACTACTTGAAGGCACTTCATAGACATCAAATTGCAGACAACGGCCCATAAATCCCTATTCTATATCAATAGTTTGTCATTTCTAAGCTTATGTCTATATTATTTGCCACTGTTACTACTAACTGCTGGAAAATGTAATATAATTTTGTGTTTTTTTATATTATAATGTCATAAAAAACATAATTGATCTGATATCTCGGTTTGCTTTATAATAACCCAAATTAGTTACTAACCTCGAAACCATTTTCTGATGCAATTTCCCGATATACGTCACTAGCGGCGGCATTACCAGCAATAAGGACATTTCCCCCTTCATCAATGAACTTTGTTATCGCTTCTGTGTCGATTTGACCACCGAATTCAACCACAGTGGGTGAAAATACTATCAAGTTTTTGTACAGATACTCTCCGTATTTAGAAAGCACCAAATTAGAATCATCTGCTAGCTTGAATGTAAGAGTGTAGCCTCGTTCTGCAAATTATAATGTTTTTATATGTATTTAACCAAAATTAAACATAAGAAGAGAGGTACCACCGGCCGGCCAGCAATATACTTTACCTTGTAAAGACTTGAAAAACTGTGAATGAGTCTCTTTGATATTTAGATTATCAACTAACACAAGCGTATCTTGCTGTGCTAAGGCTATGGTAGCGCACAAAAATAGGCCTAAAATTAAATAAATCTTCATTTTAATTTAGATAAAATATAGAATCTGAATTCTGACGTGTCAAAAGTAGTCAAAACTCAAAAAGGACTCTTTTTTTTAATTCAATTTGTTCCTTTCGGGCTAGGGCAGGAGCATACAGCCTCATCATTTCAGCACCGCTATTTATTATTTAGTATTCTTGAAACTTATTCTCGTTTCATTTACTTAAAACGTTATCTGAACCATTAATTTTTAACATAGCAGAATTAGTATAGACTAGGTCAAACCATAACCATTTGAAAATATTCAAAAATGCACAACGTTAATGTTCAAGTTTTCATTTCTGCCTGCAGTCAGGAGTGTAACCCGTTTTTTAATACTTTTATGATTTAAATCATAATGAAAACGCTTTTTTACTTTGAAAATTATTCATATTATATTGCATCCAACACCTTACAAATTAATTTGTCATGTAGATTACAGCCAAAGTAAAATAATCTATTTGATTTAGAAGAATGACCGTTTAGATTCATGTATGTTCTTTTCACGAGCTCTACTTTTTCTGAATATAGTATAATTGATTCAGTAATTTAAATTAAATATTTTTAATGACCATTCAAAAGCCTGTTTTAGTTGACTTTTACTATCTTGAACTGTACTTATTCTTAATAGGCTCAACTAGTTCAGCCAGCGTAAATGGGTTTGTCCTGAGACCGATAGGAGAAATTAATTTAACCTAGTCTGTATTGTTTTATCCTATCGTCTAATAAATGGAATGATTTGTCCTAGAGAAACTAGTTTGTTCTGAAATTGGATTTGGCTGGTAACATATGGATCGGAGCCGCACATTAATGACATGTGAACCACAAGCTGGATGTGTTGCCGATATATTTCTACTTAATATAATATATTCTCTATTATA
This sequence comes from Leptidea sinapis, assembly GCF_905404315.1. Classification (NCBI taxonomy): domain Eukaryota; kingdom Metazoa; phylum Arthropoda; class Insecta; order Lepidoptera; family Pieridae; genus Leptidea; species Leptidea sinapis. Next base: position 30,592,329 of record NC_066265.1, read on the forward strand.
TATATTGTATATAGTTATAGCTCATCGACATGAAATTCAGTTTTTCACAAATCCCACGGTAGCATTTCCGATATAAAATGTAGCCTTATGTCCTTTCCTAAGCTCCGATCTCTGTACCAAATGTCAACAATATCGGTTCAGTAGCTTCGGCGTAAAAGCGAAACAAACAAACGTACATGCTCATTAATTATAATATTAGTAGAGATATACAGGACTATTTTTCGTTGAAATAGTTAGTAGGTAGGTACTTTATGTATCTTTTGAATTAATTGTGTATATGTATATTATTTAGCTTGAAAATTGTAAGCATAATTGAAAAATAACACCCAAGCCGGGCGCTTAGGCCTATCGTGCCTCTCTAACGCTTGGTCCGCGCTCTCACGCGCACGGTTGGCTCAGGCGAAACGTGCCACTTTTTCGTGCGTGCAACGGGCGTTTATCGATATATAATATAAAAAATATAGTGCTTTCTGACAGTTCATATATCTAATTAATTAAAGACTAATAAAATATTATTCGAATCAAATAATTACTGCAGTTCTCTGTGAATTACAGAATGTTGCCTTGTTTCACAGACTTATATTATATATCATGTAAAAAATATAGTGCTTTCTGACAGTTCATATGTCTAATTAATTAACGACTAATAAAATATTATTCGAATTAAAAATTTACTGCAGTTCTCTGTGAATTACAGAATGTAGCCTTGTTTCACAGACTTATATTTAAGGGAAGCCTTATTTTCAGAGAATCCCCATAATATATATTCTTTGGTTCGATCCTCTCCTTTCCGACTAGTATATTATAGTAATCTGTGTGGTTCGAACTTCGAACTCAAGCTGTTGTCGAACTAGGCCGTATAGTCTATAAAATCCTGCCCATAAAATGGACGAATTAAGAAAAAAAATCAAGTTGTCGAATTCGACGTTGATTGATAACTTGTATTTACTTTTCAAAATAGGTATTTAATTCTATTTGTGTTATTATGTTTATCAAATCGTGATATTTAATTAATGAAATTGTATTATCAGGAGTGCATATAGCATTATAAGATGATGATATCTAGATCCAAGCATCGTTCGTCAATAGAAGTTTGTTCTGATTGTGCGGCCTCTGGTATGGATTGCTCTAATTCTTGAATCCTGTGACCTGGACAGATTCTAATTAAGCTTTAATTGTACTTGTAGATCCCTCATGGGCTTCGATAAACCGTGGGTTGTTGTTGTGCGCGGAATGTTGTAGTGTGCATCGGAGTATGGGACGACACATATCTCACGTAAAGTCGCTGCGACAGGGCTGCTGGCCACCATCACTACTCGCGGTGAGTGTTCCAGCAAATTTCTTCAACAATAGCTTCATACCCGTCCACGGGTGTTAATAAGATAAACCAACTGCAAGTGTTTCTTAGCTGGTTTTATGTCTATTATTAGATCATGTTGTTTCGTATTGTAATTTATCAAAAATACAAGCAGCAGCAGTATGCTCTACACTTTAAGGAGTCAGGATCTGGGTGGACATGAATTTCGACAGGAATTCCTCAAAAAAAGCAATCAATCTAGGAGAGAAGTATTTTTATAAGATACAATTAGTGTGAAAATGTTCACAATGTCTGTGGGGACATTATAATTGCCCTCTTGGCCTTTAAATAGAACAAAAAGTACATTGTTGGAGTCACAGTCTCCTGTGACAAAATGTTTAATATGCATTGGTTTTATGTGTATATTATGAATTCTTTCTAATTTACCACTACTTAGGTGAACCCATGCTTATGCAATATTCAGTTTGGATTTTTGTGCTTTATCACTCTGTCCCGCCAATCATGTATTTTTAAAGTTAATAATCCTTCATAAGGTATAATTATCAATATTCCATTAAATTCTTTTCAGATGGTTCAGGCGCTAACAGCTCAGAATGTGAACAGTATCTGGGAGCACTCACTTCTTGATACATCAGCACCTAAACATTTGAGGAAGAAACCAACTCCTAAAGATCCTCTACAGTAATTCATTTTATTTCTGTAATACCATTTGTGTAGAAAAAAAAGTATTTTGAAATTAAGAAAACATATTTTATGTATAGTAGTATAAATGAAAACATATCCCACTTTATGCAGAGTCTGGGACTGTGCCTATTTACATGGCACTGTGCATGGCATAAAAATGAAAGCTGTGGATCTGGTACTATTCTGCCCCTTTGCAATCAATTGATGATTATATTTATAGAGAGAACATTTATTAATCAATTCAAAAATATTGTAAATATACTAGAATTATTCTATATATAAAAATTTATGTATTTTTGTATTTAATGAACTGTGATTTGAATGAAATTTGCTCACTTATTCATAGTCAAATTAAACAATATATAGAATCATACGTCATCATTTATCCACATATATATCAAAATCAATATCTAATATATAAAATTCTCATGTTGCGATGTTTGTAGTTAAACTCCTTCGAACCGGCTTGACTGATTCTTTCTGAAATTTTGATTGCATATTGGATAGGTCTGAGAATCGGACAACATCTATTTTTCATCCCCTAAATGTTAAGGGTGGTCCATGCCAATTTTTTTTAATTTGTTTGATTATGAGTCGGCATTAAAAAAACATACAACTTCAAATTTTCACCCATCTACGATCAACAGTTACTTTTGTATCGCGATTTTAATATCGGCAATACAATGTTTGCTGGGTCAGCTAGTTTTTATATAAATTTTCAGGTGTCATAGGCAAACGCAAATGTATTTATTATAAAATAAAATTTTACCACGGTTTATTATTGTTGGGCTTAGCTAGTCATTTATATTATTTCAAACACATATGGAAAATATAATATACATACATTGTTTCCTCTTGGCTTGCACAGTTTTCAAAGAGATTAAGGAAGTCAATAAAATTAACCTTTTCAATTATTAACATTAATTATGTGACAAGTTTGGCTTGTGGGTTCATTGGCTGCAATGTTTTATAATTGCCAGGCTCATATAATAATGTGGATATGCCTAATTTATTTTTTAATTGTTAACAATTTGATACTGCTATTCAAGAACTGATACTCTGTACAAATAAATCAAAATTTTGAAAAAAAGTTCGTTGTAATACTGACACATTCTTACACAAATTATCTTGCCTTAAACTAGGCATAGCCTGTACTATGAGTACAAGACAACAATATTTGTTATGTTATATTAACCTAGCAATTATTACATACTTTTCTATATATAATTTTATTTAATTTTTGTACATGTGACAATTAAGTTTACTAATATAACAACTGACACATCCATGCATTACATATGTTTATTTTGTTTTAGTCCTGTTAAATCTGAGTTTATCCTCGCAAAACATCTCCGTCTTGCCTATGTGCTGCGAGCTAGAAGGGATGAACCACCTAGTGAATTGGGGAGGCAATTGCATAGTGCTGTGCGGAGCTCATCATTGGACACATGCATGAGATTGTTGGCCCAGGGAGCAGATCCTAATTACTATAATCAAGTGTGTACTATTTATTACTTACTAAATGTTGATGTTCTGTAAGGACATTTAGTGGCATGTGATATCCTAAAAATAACTAATTGGATATCACAGTAACTAACTCCATGGTCAACCAGTCTGACATGTAAAATCCAACTATTTTCTGAATTGTACAACAAACAGCTTTTGTTGTGGGTCATTCTTATAGTATGATAAAGAATATACTTTGATCTCCGTGATTGGATAGGTATCAGTTTTCATTGTGATTAGTTAGCTGATCCACCATAAGAACCATCTCCATCAAAAACCACTTTGTTATGAAGTTTGAATCAATCCAGTTACTATTTCTGAGATAATGACAAACAACAATTACTTAGTTGTGGCTGAATGAGTATCTGTATTTATATTATGTTGCTTTATGTCTGTCATACAAATTAGCAATTCAATTATTATGTTTTACTGTTTATTTTGGTAAATTATTGGTGTTAGGATAAAGGAATAAGGAAATAAATATGTTCCGACTCTCCATCCAACCACAAAATCACTTCTTGTCTTTTATATATAACACATATTGAAAAATTTTGAAGTATGTGAGTAACAAATAGTTGGTAGTACTCCCACAAGATGGACCGACAATTTGGTCAAGATCGCTGGAGTATGTTGTTTGGGGGAGGCATTTATCCAGCAGTGGATGTCTTCAGGCTGATGATGATGAGTAAAAAATATAACTTTTATTTTGTAGGAGAAAGGTAGCATGTGCCTCCATGTAGCGTGTCGAGCGGGACAGCCTGCTCAAGCAGAGTTGCTTGTGGCGTGGGGTGCGGACGTGACAGCGCGCGACAGTGCCGGCAACACCCCCAGCGAGTGTGCTCGGTACAATGTAGTTTTTAAATAGTTTAATTTCTCAAAAACTCCTGTTGCCATTGTCACTAATAAGTAGTCTAGATTTAAATTGATAACCGAATTAAAAGAAACCTTGTAGGTACTCTGTCAAAATGGATTATTGGTACCTTTAAAGGCAAATATAACAACATGTATGATCTAGATCTCTCCACATGTGGTGGAGTGCTCCCACAATGATACAAACCACCAAAAGTGGAGAAGCATCGCAAGAGTGGCAGTGCGACCCAAAAGTATAGGGCCCAAGGCAACTAATGTTGCATCATCTTAGCGACCACAACCACTGACAAGAGTGGCTGATTGAGAAGAAGAATGATCTAGATGCATCAACATTATGAAAGTCAACAAATGAAATATCAACTGCACTCGACGTTGCTACAGATAACCCGCACATCAGTTATGTGTGTATTTTGAAAACATAGAGCTCTTAGTACGCCAGTACAGATTGTTTCGGTAGTGATGATAAACAATGTTAATCAGATAATAATTTTGTAACTGAACTACATCTATACATACATTGGGATGCGATGGGTGGTCCTGTCCGGTGATCCTTCGTGCTTGTGAACAGTTGCTACTTGTGGTGGCTGGATTATCCTGCTAAAGGAAACTGCTTCATGTTTTTAAAATTATATAAATTTATGATCGTTAGTTAGATGTAGGGCTTCCAATCCCGCGGCCTGTATTCAATCTCGGCATTTGCGGGACTACGAATTTTCAATCCCACGGGATCTCGGTATTTGCGGGATCCCGCATATTGAAAATATGCACATTTTAAAACAATGACTTTATCAATTCCGCATTTATTGACGTACATATTATTATTAAAATGAGATCAATCAAATTATACAATAATAACAAATTCTGAATAAAAAGTAAATCAATATAAAACTAATCGTTTTCAAAAAATACACAAAGAAAAGAAAAACAACCAAAAGAACACATATATAAACTGATAAATTATTACTTAATTATTAAGTTTGTCAGCTTTTAATCTTAACTGAAAATGTTTACGAAGGAAACACAACATGTCCAAACTGTCGTCTGCCAAACTACTGCATATTTTAGACGTAATATAGCCTGCAGCAGAAAATGCCCTTTCTGCTTCCACATTTGTGGGCGGTATGAAAGATTCATTCACGTACAAACCCTTTAAAGGATTTATCAATAAACTTCACGAAAATACGAAACAGTTAATAACTTGAGTTATTAAGAATAATATTTCACGCAGATGATCCTATTTTGCATCGCGTGCACGCTTTTTTTCAGTCCCGCAATTCCCGCGGATCCCGCGCCCGTAAACTCAGCTTTTCGAGGGATTCGCAATACCGAAATCTCGGTATTTGGAAGCCCTGGTTTAAAGCTCACATAATACCGTTTACTTATTAATTTACTTATTTCCACTTCTCTCTCGGTTTTCCATTTGCATTCATTCATTTAATTTCCTGTATTCCCTAACTGAAGCAGAGGGCATCTCCATCGCGACTGGTCCTGAGCATCTCTTTTGATTTCACTCCAGTTCTTTCCGATGTTTTCCGTCGTCACGTTTGCGTTTCCCTTGAGGTTTCCAGTCTATGCTTTGCCTATGGGTTGCTCGGTATATGAATAGGATCCCTCTGGAGTGTGTGGCCTATCAAACTTCATTTGCGGAGTTTTATCTGTTGGTCGATTGGGACTTAATGACAGTGTTTCCAAACATGATCGTTGGAAATTTTGTCGGGTTTTATAAGTTGCATTGCATTGCTGATATATTAATAACTAGCTGACCCGGCAAACGTTGTTTTGCCATATAAATTGTATTGATCTTTTGCTTGCTAGTTGATAAGAGATGGCGCTAGTTGTATTCATTAGTAACAATCACACTTCTTTTATATTTTGTATAATTCACACTATAGTTTTATACATTATAGCCTATTTGTTATTCTGGTGTGTAAGCTATATTATTGTAAAGTTTCATCAAAATCTATTCAGAAAATTTTGCGTTAAAGAAGTTCAAACATACATCCAGACATACAAACTTTCACATTTGTAATATTAATAGGATATATTTCTTTTGTGCGTCTATAGTAACTGAACTCCTCCTAAACGGTTGGACCGATTTTTATGATGTTTTGTGTGTTCCAGTGATTTTGAGATTGGTTTAGATTCTCAATTCAGCTCATATAGTATAATTCTCTTGCTCATGTGTATGTTAGTGAACTCCTTACCGAATTTTCAAATTTAAGACGTGTGTACAGGGATAGCGTTTGTCGGGTCCACTAGTATATTAATAATAATATTTACAGGCTGGGCGGTCACAACGAGCTGGCATGCCGCATCACGGAGCTGGTGTATGAGGCCACGGACCGCATGATCTACTTCCTGACGGGTGAGAGGCCCGACCACGCCGGCGGCCGTCACTACATCGTGCCGCGTGCGCACGACACGCACGAGATGACCGACGTCGCCAAAGCTGCCAGAGGGAAGCTGCAGTTGGTTAGTGATGATAACACAACAGTGGGAGTCTCCTTCGCACAGGATGCCGGCTACATTATGGGTACCACAACGGCGCCTATTTCTGCCATGAAGCAGTAATGTGTAAACGTTATTGTGTTTCGGTCTGAAAGGCGCCGTAGCTATTTTTTCTTATGAAAATATACAAGACGAGCTGGACGTTCAGCTGATGGTAATTGATACGCCCTGCCTATTACAATGCACACTACAATTTCACTCGTCTTCTTGAGACATAAGATGTTAAGTCTCATTTGCCCAGTAATTTTACTAGCTACGGCGCCCTTCAGACCGAAACACGTTATGTTTACACATTACTGCTTCAGGGTAGAAATACGCTGTCGTGGTACCCATAATCTAGCCGGCAGCCTGTATAAAGGTGCCTCGCACAATTATATTACTGGGCAAATGATATGTCTCAAGGTGACGAACGCGATTGTAGTGCCGCTCAGAATTTTTGGGTTTTTCAAGAATCCTGAGCGGCACTGCATTGTAATGGGCAGGGCGTGAATTACCAACAGCTGAACGTCGTGCTCGTCTCGTGCCTTATTTTCATTAAAAAAACAACTATACAAAATTAGCAGAAGCCCGCTTCGCTTTTTCCGCATTACTACACACCAATCTTTAATGAAGATCGACCTTTATTATATGACGTAAAACTATATTTTCAACATGTTTTTTACTTGTTTGCTACCTTAATGTGATTTATTAAATAATTTATTAATACTTGTGTTCTAGCTTCCCAATCACCTTTTCGAGGAACTGGTTATGGACATTTATGACGAAATAGACAGGCGAGAAACGGAAGCCGGTGAGTTCGAACTATAGATATTATTCTCAGATGTTTATTGATGATGATTTTATGAACCACTAGTTTTTTTTTTTTATTTTTTTTAAATCAATATTTACAATGTAGCATTTAAAAAATATTTTACAATCTATGCTAAGTGATGGATAGATGCTCGAATATTTCATCTTAGCGATAAATTCTTTTTTTAAATAAATTACGGATTTTTTTTATTTGACATTCATTTACCGTGACCTACACGAATAAAGTGATTTTGATTTGATTTGAATATAAAGGCGTAACAACAATCTCTTTAAAAAATTATGTATAACATAAAATACGATGCGTATATAATGACAAGAAACCATTTTGATTATGTATTAAGTTAAATAAACCCATTCTGTCTTTCAATAAAATGGAATATTTCGTCGTTGACTTTCAATTAAAATTAATATTATTTTTAGTATACAAATAAAATTTGAAAAATAAATTTTATGAACGATGTGGGACTCGGACCAGCGAACTCTCGCGTTGCATGCGAGCGCTCTTACCAACTGAGCCAACCGTTCGAGTGACGTATCGTTGATAAATTCTTGTATGCTTTGTTCGACTCACAGGTTGTGGCTTCATCTACACTCTACAGCATTTTTCGTGTATTTTTTTGCCTTTTTAGACAATATTTTTTAATCTACCCACGCCCCATCTGCGCCATCTCAATGCCCCCTAATTTTCTCTGGGTCTTCTACTGCCCCCCCGAAAGTCTCAATCGCCCACAAGGGGGCGTTATCGCCCACGTTGAGAACCTATGATCTACAGGATCTACTTTACAGTTGATAACCTGCTCAACCCCAATATTTGCACATTAGGAAATTGACTTGAGATGTCGCTCTTGCAAATCTAAATAATCTGTTATGTCCCGCATCGTTCATAAAAATTTTGGTTTCAAATTTTATTTGTGTATTAATCTCAGAAGTGAGGGTTATCACTTCAAAAACATAACAAATTATTTTCAGTATGGCAAACCAGCGCAACAGGATTGGAGCGATGTGGTGTGGCATTCCTGCCGGTGAACCCTGCGCTGTCCGCGCCCAGGAACCAGGGTCGGCAGAAACTGGCGCGGCTGTCGGCGCCGGAGTTCGCCACGCTGCTGAGAGACGTGCTGGTGGATGCGACTCGCAGACAAAGGATCGCTTCTCTACATCCACGAGGTTACCACTAAACCCTTGATATAACAAATAATCAAGACTTCGATCATTTATACAAGTAGATAGAGTGCAGCTGTGAAAACATTGAAAAAAATTGAGGTCAACTGTTAGCCTCTATTTTGTGCAATGTACGCACACTAACACAAAGTGACACACAAATCGCGAGAATAGAACGTCACTTGTCACGAAAGACTAAAGTAATAAACCGATGAACGGATGTCTAGCAGCAAGAGACTAGACATATAAATTATCTCTTATTAGTTTTCTTAAAGTCGATAATCTTATATTACCAAAATTTTATCCCTCAGAAAAATTGTTGATGATGTCAATACACCACCACCACGCATTCCGAAACAAATATCTCTCTGATAAAAATAAAATCTGAAAATCGGCGCATGCGACTGTCTCGGTATTAGATTAAGCATTTTTAATTATTCAATTTAAATTTAAATTCATTAATGTTGTGTTACGAACTCAGCAAAAATCACCATGGCCACATATCAACAACATTAACTTTTCAAATAATGTTTCAAAAAATTTTAAACTAAACATAATTTTTTTATTAATATGATCACCCATTACTCGATATTATCAGTAGTTGATTGATTAGTTTGCTTCTGTAAATGATTAATAATATAGATGGATAAAAAAGTGGCAGTTAGTCTCTTTGGGTTATGTGCTCATACTCAATAATTGCTGACCGAGAATGATCAATCAAACTACAGTTTTGTCAAAGGATTGACAATCGGCTCAATGACTGCCTCAAGGTTTCCGAATTGCGCGTTTCCGTACACTTTTTTGGAACGAAGTTCCTTACGGCAGGCTTGGAGGAGATAGGTATTTTGCTGCGGGACCGAACTGAAAAAAATGTGATAGTAAAACCGTAAGAAAAAGTCCGTGGAATAAAACCGTTAAATTAGACGTGCGCAGACGCGACAGTCGTTTCTATTTCTATGTAATTTTATGTTGTCTAACAAAAATAAAGAGACATATTTTGTTATTTTAATTGATAATTTGGATTACGTTTTTTTATTTTACGTAATTTATTATTTCCTAAAATACTGAATTTCCTAAATACTTTCGTGTAGTTAAATAAAAACTAATCTGCATAATTTAAGAGAAAAATCAAGAAAACCTACATAAAATTGAACACGATTTTTTTTACAAATTGCGTCGATTCTACATTAGCCGAAGCAACTTCGTTCCTACCTGGTGTCCCACGACACCACATCTTTTTTATTGTACCTAAAGGACACACGCCTGTTTTGTCTTTTTTGAAGTGAAACTTCTTAAGCCACGTTGGGAAATTTTTGGTAGTGGACTGGCGCACGTGATAAATAAATAATTAAAAAAATAAATATATAAAGTTAGACACGTTTTGGATTTGGTTGCGTCACCGAAGTGCTTATAGCAGTATATCTGTAGCTATACAGCTGACGTATTGTGCAACATGTGTAGTGAAAAGTTCAATTTGTTTATACTGTGCATTGTTGTAATAGAGTTTTTTTTTATAAAATATATTATTGAAAATAAGTTTTAGAAATAAATTGAAATTAATAATTTAATTGTTTTTAAACATTATGCAATTTCAAATTTTAATACCAATACTTCTAAGTTTTTACTTCTATCGGCAGTCTCTACAACTGCCAATTTTTTTTTTCAAAAACGTTCTAGTCTAATGTTAAGTCTAGTGACTGTATAATAATTGTATGTTCTCTCTAATATAAATGTATTAATTCCAGGAATGACGGGTCCAATGAATCCTCTTCTCTCCGCCAGCCATTTGAAGCACATGTCCCACATGTCGGACGACGAGCCGCTCTATGACTCGGTCGCATCCGATGACGATTACGCTGCGCTTGCGCCGATCGAGCTTGATGTAAGTATCTATGTATAGTATATAATACTAGCTGCCCCGACAGACGTTGTTCTGCAGATAGTAAAAAAAAAACTGTTCTATAGGAATTTGCCAATATTATTTCAAAACATCAAGACTTATTTCGTAAAAAATGCTCCCTGTTGTTATAATGAAATTGATTCATAGCAAAACTGTCAAATCGTGCGTCACTAAATTCTCTCATAGAAAATATGTCCATACAAAACAAATATTGAAAATAAAAATAATTATGGGTCCCATATCGAAATATAATCTATCCTATCTCTCAAGTTGGACCAAACTGCACTCCATGAAGTAATCCCCATTAAAATCCGTTCATTAGTGTAGGAGTCCATCGCGGACAAACAACGTGTCACGTAATTTATATAATATATTAAGATAATTCGTGTATCTCGAACACGAACACTAATTGAAACAAATTCGTAGGTATTTCGTTATGGTCTATCTATTTTATTTTTAACAGATGTTATATGTGTTTTTTTTTATTTAGCTATTTTATATGAAAAGATCTTTGAGGTAGGATATTTTATGTTTTGTTCTTATTGGATGTGATACTCGAGTAGGTATCCCATATAAGTACTATCTAAAATGTATGCGCTGAGTTACCTAGAGAAACTCATACTTGCAACTATAAATACATGACTAATACATAACATATACATTCTATGAGAAATACGATGAAATTAAAAAAAAATGTTACGATAAATGTTCACAGAAAAATAGAATCTTTTGCTCTCTTAATCGCATTAGCTGTCCTGAATAATATGATTGTTAAATAAAAAACACGAACTTCTTTAATTTTTATATTCATATTCTACCAGTGTGAGGCCTCCTTTGCACCGGATGCCAGCTAGATTATGGGTACTACCGCATCGGCGCCTATTTCTGCCGTGAAGCAATACTGTGTTTCGGTCTGAAGGTCGCCGTGGCTAGTGAAATTACTGGGCAAATGACACTTGACAACTCTCTCATGGTGACGAGCACAGTTGTAGTGCCGCTCAGAATTTTGGGTTTTTGAATAACCCTGAGTGGCACTGCATTGTAATGGGCAGAGCGTATCAATTACCAACAGCTGAACGTGCTGCTAGTCTCGTCCCTTATTTTCATAAAAAAATATATAATTTTGTAATTATTTTATAGATGTCCAGTTTTGACCCAAAAGCGGGCGAAACAGTATCATCCAGTTACAATCCATCGCTGCCAACAGAACAAACAGACTCAACCGCAACACAACCAAAAGAAGAAATCGAAACATTAAAAAAAGAACTCGACAGCCGAGACTCAACAATCAACGAACTAAAGAGTCAGCTGAAAAACTTACAAAGCATTGTAGAACAATTGACTAAAGAAAACAGCGTGTTAAAAACAAATAGTATTGACGATGATAGCATTATATCACAGCCTTCCATTGAAGATGTGAAACCGGAGAGGGGAAAGAGTTTGGAGCAACAGTTGAATCTCACGGAAGATGAGGTGAAAATGAAGAGCCAAAGGCCGGTCAGTATGTATGAAACTAGAGAGGGACCAAAGAATAACTGGCAGGTTACTAAACACCAGGTACTAATCATTAATTCAACTAAAATCCAATATTTTGTGTGATGATTGTAATCAATATGAAGTATTTTTATAATTTTTTTTGTTGTTCTTGATAATTCATTAAAAATTGGCTATTAAAGTAAAGATTTATTAAATTTTGAATATTCATCACACAAAAATAAGTTTAGCTATCTAACTTGGTTTAAAGTAGTCTAATATAGAGACAAAGTAGATATAGATTAATTTATATAATAGAGCATAATCGTATTAGATTTTAACAGTAAAAGTTGGTTAATTAACAAATTATTAAACAAATATTGTTTTGAGCGCTCGGATGAATGACCACTGGTTGAGATCAACTGACATATTCGCTTGAATATAAAATATTTATGTGTTAATTAATGTGCAAGTCGAACACAGGAGACCACAATGCGACCCAGCAGCGGCGCTTACGTCCACATGTTCCCTCAGTTCATGTTCAAGCATCAATCGATTCGCGTGTACTCCTAAAGTCGTAACCATTACCTATTTCAGACTAAGTTCTACAAAAAAATCCATTTAAGTCCCGTTTAATACACAAGAACCATACATAAATATTAATCTATACGGCAATCATAACACTGTACGTGGTCCTGCGAGCTTTTGACGTAAATCTTTGTACATTGAGGTATTTTTACATTATGGTCCTTCGAGCCGGATCGGAACCAGGGACCTATAGATAAATTAATAATAGACATATGGATAATATAATAAATTAGATAACCATAACACCATAGATCGTGGAACTAACAAAGCACAAATTAATCTGTGTACTTTGTGGGACCTCAGATTAATTTGTCCATAATATCCATGTAGTTATTAATTTATTCAAGGTATATCAATAGGTTCCTTGTTCAGATACGGCTCGAAGCGGTTACCGTAAAGATGGTTCGATTTTGTCGTTGATCAGGACTGTTGCATGTGAAAAGTGAGCAATTAATTTTCCATTACCATAGTCCCATTTTTACTAAGTGAATAACCATTCAGGCAACCAAAATACCTTACAGAAATGACGGACAAAAACGGTGGAAATATATTAGGAATATACCTGCTTGAGTTGAGTTACGTTTTAACGACACAATAAATTACTTTACAATAAATGTTATCGTGTGAATAAAAATTAATTGTCCAAAAACCGTGTTAAAATTATGATCCTGTGACTAAAAATGTGGGCGGCGGTGATCACTTAATCTGACTAAATCAATATGCTGGTTTGTTCTTCTATTCCATACTTTTGTATGGTGGTGTAGGTAGGTTCACCAGTGGAACCACCTTTGCACATGATGCGGCTAGATTATGGGTACCACAACGGCGCCTTTTTCTTCCGTGAAGCAGTAATTAATGTGTAAACATTATTGTGTTTCGGTGTGAAGGGCGGCGTAGCTAGTGAAATTACTATGCAAATGAGACTGAACATCGTATGTGTCAAGGTGACGAGCGCAATTGTAGTGCCGCTAAGAGTTCTTGGGTTTTTCGAAAATTCTGAGTGGAACTTCATTGTAATGGGCAGGGCGTATCAATTATCCCTTATTTTCATAAAAAAAGGAGTATGTATGTGAATATTTGCAGTGGTTTGTCTTAAGATATAGTTTTTTTTATAATTATAATGCAGAATGAGGACTTCTATATAATTCCACAGTTGACGAGTATACCTGGTCTAGAGCGGTCGCTCACCCAGGGCACACTGGAGGGCGTGGCCAGTATGCTGGACATAGACTGCGTGAGGGAGCAACTGTCTGTCGAGGTATATTTTACACAAACAAGCTGGATATGCTTGCTATTTATATAGATATTTATCAATATTAACGTTTGAAGACCTTAGATATGTCGCAGGTATATTGTCGAAGTCGTGATATTATAATTTCACTAGTGATATATAATTTAATAGCCTGGTTTTAGTGACATTGTATTACAGTGAAATTTAGGACCGAACCTGAGAGGTCGCGAGTTCGAGTCCCGCATGGTTCAAAAGTTTTAGTTACAAATTTAATTTCACTTTAAAAATAACAATTGTTTCGATTTGCTGTTATGATGCATGTCGCAGGTGGTCCAAGTGCGCGCGGAGGCCGTGACCCGCGCCATACAGGAGCTGTGGTGTGCGGCCCGCTCACACCGCTCGTTGCCAGACAAGGCTGACTCCATCCGCAGTGCTACCGGCTCTCTACTGGCACTCTTTCCACAGGTACGATCTTTGCAGATTTATTTGATATACTATACCTACATCTTATATTCACGTTTTTTGATTTATATATAAACTAGTGAACCCGACAGACGTTGTCTTGTACACACGTCTTAAATTTCAAAAATCAGTCCAGCCGTTAGGAGGAGTTCAGTAACATACACATGAGCAGGAGAATTATATATAATAACACACAAAAAAATCATCAAAATCTGTCCAGTCGTTTAGGAGGTAGTTCAATTGTGAATTTAAACCATTCTCGAATCCACCTGAAGACACACAGAAAGTTTCATAAAAATCGATACAGTCGTTTAGGAGTAGTTCAGTTACAACAGACACACAAAAGAAATATATATTATATTAAGATTTGATTAACTTCTGCTGCTCAGATTATTACTTCCGATGCAATGAAATGATTCTCACATGGGTCGATCCGAATAAAAAAAATCATCAATATGACAGTATTTTTATGAACAAAAGTCGCGCTTGACTAAAACATGAAATATTATATCAATTAACAATGTACTTGAATAACTTGTTTTATGGCCTCCATGGTAAAAAATGTTGCCCTTAGAGATCAGTACATACATAGACTGATCCAATACAGTTATTGTAAATTAATGCAAATGTGGTTTTGATTAAATGATGCAGTCCGTATGATTGGAAAATGGTAAGTGAATGGCAGAATATGTAATTTTGATATATTATAAAGTTGTATTTTCGACACACATACACACACTGACTAGGATTGTAAACGCTACAACCAACCCTACAATATTTGTGTTCATCATGTGACTAAGCTGCAAATGGGCATTTATTTTACAGGTTTTCTTTTGTTTATTCAAAATTTACATAATAAATTGAAAAATTGTTTGGTTAAAGTTTTAGAAAAGTACTAATTCTATTCAATTCTTTAAAAAAAGAATATTGTTAAAATTAAAATTCGGAGATTTTTGACTCCAAAGTTTATTTTTGGGTAGCAACTTCCAAATTTTTTATTGGATATTTCACATTATATAAAAATATTCTATTCGGTTAAAAATTATCATTAAAACCTTCTATGTGCAATGTATTTTTGCGTCGAAATATTTTCATTGCGTTATGTTGTAACGACTCCCTAAGAAACCAATTTTTGTTGATATTGAGGTATGACCGCGCCTTAAACTTGATATTGATTTTCATTTGGCATAGTTGCGTAGAGACGTTCCTACATTGTGTGTCTTCTACCGCATTTATGACTGGGAGTGTTCCGAAAAAATGTGTCACCTGATTGCTGCCGCCGATTACACCTTCGCACGAGACGCCACAAATTGGGATATGATCCCCACCATCTGGATGTGTGGCGTTCCTTCACAGTGCGGTTTTCAAGGAATTTTCTCCCACGTACAACCAAGCTGTGAAATTTAGCTTTTGTGAGCTTCCTTGTGCGGTGTTTCCAGGTCGATACGACGTGGGTACCTTAAAAAAAAGCGCGTACACTTTTCTTCAAGGCTGGCTCACGCTCTTGTGATTCTCCGGTCTGGGCGACGGTAATTACTTAGCACCATAAAGGCCTGGATTCACTTTGATTAGTGATTAGGAGAAAACAAGTATGGACAGCGACTGATTAGTGCAGGTGATTAGTTGGCTGCGTAGTAACGTGATTAGAAGCGTGTTCTATTGTTTTGCGAGTGAAGTGCGAGTAGCCACGTCCCGTGCGCCCTCCTTTCCCCCTCACTCGCAGCGTGCATTCCACTGCG
The DNA here is from genome assembly GCF_905404315.1 of Leptidea sinapis. NCBI lineage: Eukaryota > Metazoa > Arthropoda > Insecta > Lepidoptera > Pieridae > Leptidea > Leptidea sinapis. Next base: position 30,608,576 of record NC_066265.1, read on the forward strand.
ACATTTCTGTATGACGGGTGCAACGAGGTTTAGTACTATATTAAAGGACTCTTCGGTCAATCAGAGAGCAAAGTAATATTCCGTCGTATCTTCAGCAGCCAATTCCTTAAAGATTCCTTAAAGCTTGCGCTATGAGTGGGTCTTCTATTAATCCATTTTCGAACCCATATTTTTCGTCTTGTATGTTCAGCTTCCAAAAGTTCTCTATGTTCGTACATACTTGCTGATCGACACCTTACAACTGAATTTACTAAACAGAGCCACTAAACAAGAATTGGACACTTCTTGCACTGTACACCTGCAGTAATCATCCTCAATAACTAATCACTTGCACTCGCACTAATCAAAGTGAATAATGGTGTTAAGACGTGGACACACGTTTGCCCTCTTTTTCTCGATCTTATCAGCAGCAACAATAATAATTTTCAGAAGTGCGATGACCCGTCTCTCCAGCATGTGGTAGACGAGCTCCGGGCGGCCAGTGAGAAGGTGACCCTGGCTTGCACGAGCCAGGCGCCCCTCGACCACGTGCGCACGGCCGCCTACGACCTCGCTAAGGCTACCAAGCTCTTGGTGACACACTACCAGCCCACGTAGCGAGCGGCCATCCGCTACACAACAGTGTAGTGGCTTCTAAACTGCTGCCTCTTCCTCCCGATCACAAACGCTGTTGGCTTTATTTTTAATCGAGTGAAGTGAGCAAGTGAGAACTTGAAACTAAATGCATTGTGTTTTTTTATTTTAATTTTGCGCATTAGATAGGTGGTATGCCACCAGGATGAAGTACATACCTGGATTAGAGAAGCAAATATTAATGATGTGTATGAAAGAGTTCGCAACATACAAAAACAGTTAGGAATTAAAAGCACATAAAACAGAGTGTGTGCTTTTGCCAAAGTTTCTCCTTTTTTTTGTTGGTCCTTCTATCGCGATCAACACGTCGGTTGTAAAATTTGCGTGATTGACAGCAATAAAAGTGTCGAAATGAAGTGGTAATCGAGTTTTGTGTATAAATCATCATAAGAAACATCTGCTATGTACGAAAGCCAGTAAATAACCTTTCTTAACGCTTTTACGATCTTTGGCTATTCCTTGATTGGTAAAAAGATTAAGAGAATAAGCATATTAATATAGTATAAAGAAATCAAAATATAAGAAGTAATGTGTAAAAATATTTTTAAATAATACTTTAATCGGTTTATTTCATCATCCTCGCAACAAAGGCCACCATTTTCAAATTGTCCGGGTGCTAGGATTATTTGTGTACTTCAGGTACATAGCAAATCTAGTAAATACTTCATCATGGTCATGTAATTTTCAATGGAATTTGCCAAACTTTGCCTTTGTAGAGGAATTTAAGAGTTGAATCGCATCGCATTCATTGTGATAAGCCTGTTATTTGGACATGTTGTTATTTGGTCGTAGTTAATTTTCACTTAACACTTCGTCATTGCGTGGCGTTGAATTCAAAGCGCGGTTGTAACACAACTGAACGAAAAATCTGACTACTAGACGCGTAGGCAGAGTTTTGGTTCAGACAATTATTAAGCATGATTGTGAGTCTAATTGTTTATTGTACGTCATTGACTGTTAATTGTTAATTGCTCATATTTTAGTGAACGATCCATATAAAAACTTCTTTTTTGTCCATAGAGACTAACAAGCTCGAACATGAACCATTACATTCGATAATTGTATTGTAAAAGTAATGGTGTTCTAACCAATAACATCTTTGAAATATATTATAGAGAATAGAGATTGTTATACAAGAACTAGCTATGCTAAGCCACGCTACGCTGTGGCTCATTATAATAGTATAAAGAAAAATAAGAGAAAAAAAAGAAGAAAAATGGTCAAAGATAAAAAAGTGTGCTTGTACTTATGGCTGCACGCAAGAAGTTATACTTCTTTGGTCTAATGAAGCAAAAGTCATTAAAATGATTTATTCCTCGTGCTATTCTACGTTTTTAGAAAGAACAATTTTGTAAAAATCTTGCAAAGATGGCTTTGACAATTAATTATTAAATAATGAATACGGCTGTACGGGCTTGAACTCTTTGCCTGTCCTAATAATGGACGAAGAAAGAAATATACGCAGAAAATTTTAGGAACCAACTTCAACCTGTTACTTTTGTGTTATAGTGATGCGCGTGCATCTTAAAATTTCACTCTCATCATTTATTCATGACGCGCCTAAGGAAGTATAACTTCGAAAAATTCTGCAGTAGTTTATACATGATTGTGCCTCACAAATTGATTTATATTGAGAAAGATAAAATCACAAAATAAATAATAGTTTCATGTTATATAATATATATAGGTGTACTAAATGATTATATTAAGCACAATAATATAGTGAACTTTATATATGTCTTAATGAATTATAGATTATAATATTATGTTAGAACCTCGCATTCCTTTCGCAGCAAATGATTTTCAATCGAAGTTTATGTTTAATATGTTGTGTTCAGAGTTATATCCTACAGCGCCACGTTGATGTGTCAAAATGAGATGAAGGAAAATATTAGCCTAGTAATATAAAATTTACCCACTTTTTACACAAATTATCTTGCCCCAAATTAAGCACAAATAGCCTGTGTTATGTGTTACAAGACAACGATATATTTAATACAATATACTTACTTAAACATACATAAACTCATATAAACGTACATAAATACATTTAAACATCCATGACTCGGAACCAAACATCCATATTCATCATATAAATGCTTGCACCTACCGGGATTCGAACCCGAAACCTAGTGAAACCTTTAAACTGAATTCAAATTATTAGTCTGGTCTAGCCAACATATTAGCTGCGAATGGAATACGAGTTCTAAATACAAACCGATTAGAGGGCGTACATTAATTACTTGAGGAGTTAAGATGGGCGTGGGTGTCGAGTAGAATCTCACCCAATCTCACGTGGGGGAGAGTGGGGTCTCAGCAAATATCACGATTTTTTTTTGGTTGTGAGAAAACTGTCTTAAATTTAAGTAATAACTGTCTTAAAGTAAGTAATTTAAACTTAATTAAGTGAAAAAAAAGAGTAGTTGTCTTAAGTAATAGTCTTTAAATAAAAATAATTACGTAATTTTTTTTAAATCAATCTAATGCAATTAAGCATATATAAATCAATTTATATTAAAAATAAGCATTTAGAAAAACCTCATGTGAGATTTGAGATTTGTAGGGGATGATTCCCCAAAATCTATACAAACGAGAAAGGGAGGGTCAATAAGTCACAAAAATCGCCTCACGTAATTTATGAATGCCCCCTTAGTGTCGGACGTCACTAATACCTGTGTCGATTAGTTAGTCAACTTCAAACGTTAAAACTTTAGATAATTTATACATCTAGATAGTCTCTTGTTGTTAGACAACCGATACAAACAGGCCAGGAATATTGGTTTAGTGTGCGTGACAAGGTACGTCTAACACTCGCTATTTGTATGACACTTTGTGTTACTGTGCGTGAATTGCTCAAAATAGCGGTTAGTTGTAAAGTAATTTTTTTTTTCTTTTTCACACCTGTCTTTGTCTATCTAGAGCCTTTTTTTAATGAAAATAAGGGACGGTAATTGATACGCCCTACCCATTACGATGCAGTGCCACTCAGGATTCTTGAAAAACCCAAAAAATCTGAGCGGCACTACAATTACGCTCGTCACCTTGAGACATAAGATGTTAAATCTCATTTGCCCAGTAATTAAACTAGCTTCGGCGCCCTTTACACCGAAACACAGTAATGTTTACACATTACTGCTTCACGGCAGAAATAGGCGCCATTGTAGTACCCATAAACTAGCCGGCTTCCTGTGCAAAGGAGCCTCCCACTGGTGTCTAGACGTATAAATGTTCTAAGGTTAAAACCAAGTGCAAACGTTTTACCAGACGTTCATTATTTATTCTCTCGTACGAATAAGACTTTAATGAGACGCGACAGAACCGTGCGTCCGTTGATGTGTTTCCAGCTTTATACCCCCTTATTCATAACGGTCCGCTAACTTTAAACAGCCGCTTAGGAGTGTTTTATCTCATTCTGACTTAGGTCAATAGAAGAAGACAGAGTGAGAATTAGCAATGCTTTAAGTTAGCAAACTATTATGAATAAGGGGGATAGTGATTAGTGCCGATGTTGTTTCAGAGATATGTATTATGTAATTGATAATTTTATACGCTTTACAGCTTGCTCTGGTATATAAAGGTTGTTGTAGTTAGGCAAAGGCATATTTTTGCTAGTACGTTTTGTGCAGATGAAATATTTTGTAACGAATAGGTATGAATGTAATTTATATTATATTTGATGGTTGCTTAGACTAAGAGTGATTTTGATGGGGGAATTATTCAGTGTCTGTAACCGTATGTGTTCTTATGTACAAGAATTTGATAGAAATAATTTGTGTTTTAATATGAAAAAGACATAGATAGCAATGAGATATGAATGCATTTTATTAATCGTAGACAAGAATTGTAGTAACTGTCAATTTAATAATTATTTATGACAAGAAATATGTATTGAATATATTTATAATATCGGAGCAGAATTATTACCAACTTTAAACAAAGTATCATTTAATTATTTTCTTCATATTATGAGAACAAATAAATATTTACTCAGTTTGAGCGAAGAATGGTATTTGTGGGTAGTTCTAAAAAAGAGATATTAGGAGAGCTAAGTGATTGAGAGTTATGTATAGGTTTGTAAACTGGGTCTTCCGACGTAACTGATAATACATCTCGCTGTGTTGTGTTCTAATTTCAGTATTTTATCTATTATATTAATGTTAAATATATAACCATACTTGGGTTATATAATAAATAAGTTCTTTTTAGGTTATATATTATTAAATTCATTTCTTTTAATGTCACAATGTTCCTTATTGTTTTTGCTGATTTGTATCCTTGTGAAAAAAAGATTTCTTCCTCGAAAGGTTTGTTTCCGTTGCCAACATTTATCAAATTTCGTTTGAATTACATACTATTGCTAAAAACCTATGTCTGCATCTAGCATGATAGTATGTTGTCCTGACGTGTTGTAGATGTTGAGTTTTGCCCAGACATACATCCTAACAAGCAGACAAAAATCTGTAAACTACTTTTTTGGCTTCTTTAAAAAAAAATGTACAATGTACAGTTGTTACTTTGTTACGATGTTATTATATTTATAGATACCGTAATCTATTTTAGTAATAGATTTAAAGGTGGTTCCGTAATAATATAGTCGGCGACTATCTTATAAATTAAAAGACTCTGTCTCATTTCATTAGGGACCTCTACACTTTTACAGCGGATACTAATCGAATAAAAAAAAATTTCGTTTTACCACTCTGCTAAGCTATCCCGCACACTTAAATTAATCCTTGATTTACGTTTAATATGAAGAGGACAGAGTTTTTTCAAAAACCACACAAAATTCAAATATACGCCATAAATTTTGGGGTTGAAACACACATATCCCTTGATTGTGCGTTTTGTACTATTTTTTTAGGAAAAGAAATTAATAAGTGCATTAATGGCGAAAAAATAAAGATTCCTACTAAACCTCTCTTGTTTGATTGTTATTATGAACTGTTCATGCTAAGCGTGCAAAAAGGGCAAGTGCAGAAATATTCTCTATTCTGAAGTCGCCATGCTGAAAAAACTGATAAAATATATTTCATTAATTGCTTCGAAAACGATATTGTTGGAGTGCCAAAATTTTACGAGATTATACAGTGTGTCTGTTGAGCCACGGAACGATATTTAAGGAGACAACTAGGTACTCGATTATCGTTCTAATTGTGTAACAATAAATATGTTGCTTTATTTTGGAAAAATCTTCGTTATAAATAAATGAAGTTTGGATATATCACTACTTGCGTTACTAATTTGTTAGCGCTAATAGCACAATAAAGTAATAGCACAGTACTTCAACTTAATGCTAGCGCGCCCTAATCGACGCTCGCATACATACAGTTAGGCTATGGTCTCCTATTTTATGCCGTACGCGGCGTCGGGCGTTGGCGTCAACGTTCATTTCCGTGGCTTCCAACGTCTGGACGCAACGCACAGCGTCGGCGGTCAAAAGAATCGATAAAATAAAAATCGATTTTTCTGTATTCAAAATTAATCGATTTCTGCGAAAAATTCGTTTTTTTTTGTATTATTTAAAAGTACATGCTTTTCATATTCCCATTATAATCCTAAGATATTCATGTTAACAATTTATCAGATTATAAATCAAATAAAATTATATGAATAAAAAAATAATTACATAATAAAAATAATCACAAATTCAAAGCCAATTTTCCCTTAAAATTTCAAGGTTAGGAATTAGGAAACCAAATAGCATTATTGATACAAATTTTAGTACTATTAAACGTTGTATTTATTATAATAAAAATGAAATGATGAGCATCCCAACAAAAAGACAAACTTATTGTCTCAAAAACTAAAATATAAATCAAATAAAAAAAAATTGCCATACATGTCCAGTCCTATTTTAAATTTGACTAGTTCTAAAATAAAATTCTTAAAATGAGGATTAAAAAAAATTAAAGGACTACTCTAGTCTCAAAAACTGAAAATCTATTTCAGTACGTAACTAATCGATTTATTAAAAATCCATTAATATCACTATAAAATCGATAACAAAAAAACGATTACAAGAAAATAAAAATCGATTATTTTTTAACAGACTTCAAAAAGGAGAAGGTTATCAATTCGATCGGTTTTTATTTTTATGTATGTACACCAATTACTTTGAGATTTATGACCCGATTTACGTAATTCTTCGATTGGACCAAATGGCATCTATTTCGATGCGAAATAGATGCCATTTGGTGCTTTAAAAATTTTACATAGTTTGGCCCAGTAGTTTTCACTTTATGTACATTTATATCAAAATTTTTGTCTACCTGGATGACATAATTGTTTTCTGTGTACTGCTTATTTTTTGGAGTTTTCGTTCAGGTTGATTATATATTATTATTAACTGACACTAAACCGTAAAAAATAAAAATATGATCTACGTTAAAAAAAACCGACTTCAAAAACTGAAAAGTATCAAATAACTAAAAATTTAATTTAATACACCTCTTATGCAAACCATTACCTTTATTATTAATAAAGTACTATTATATATGTGCTACCTATAGATAGGTTTTAAGTCGGTGCCGGTCATCATTTTGTGTGACGCGAGGGATGACCTTCATGCTGCAATGGTTCGAAATGACTAGAGGCGGCGCACGGTGTTCGTATGCCGCGCGGCGTCAACACGCACGTCGACGTGTGAAAGAGACCACAACAGAAAAATTATATAGTAAGCATTGTGACGCAGCGTACGGCGTAACGAGACGTCGCGTACGGTGTAAAATAGGAGACCATAGCCTTAAATTGAGTTAAATTAGCTTCGCCACGGCATCCGCTTCGTCAAACTTTTTGTATGTACCAACTGTAGGTATAAATTTCAAGGAAACCGCTGGTTAAGCTACTGTTCTATTACATCTATTATGCTTATAGGTCCATGTGTTCGTATGGTGACCATGCGTTGTGCCATTTATTACTTTCGTTTACTTTTTAGTCAATTAATATCTATTTTTTGTTTTATTTTTCATCGGTATACCCAGATGTTCGCCAAATATCATGTTATCGAGTATCGACTAGTAACTTAGCAGCCGTGCTGTATGCCATTCGTAATATGTGTGATTTTTTGTACCGGTTTTGACGGTATTATTAAATATTTATCTTTATAATGTTGGTAACGTGACATTGATAAACTAACAATTGTTATTGATTATAAAACTTAGATAGAAATGATATTGTATTTGTAAATAAAGGTACATTATACACATAGCACTGTATTTTATTTTTACATTTGTTGTGAAATAAAAAAAAAATACGTAGAAACTCGTATTCAAAAGGCGTAGTCCTGGATTCCTGGAAGTTAGCCCATATCCAATGATCCCAATCAAAGGTGACAGCTCGTATCCGGCTAATTACTGGCCTATTGCAAGTTACTCGCTGCTCTCCAAAATCATGGAAGCTTTACTACCGCCAGCTATATTAACTACTTGCTGTCAGTTGGCGAGCCATCTTCTGGTATACCCAAGCCTAACACATAAATGGGCAGCGACTATTGAAAGCAAGGGAGATGGCCGGGCAGTTTGTTTGGATATTGCGAAGGCCTTTGATAGTGTCACATTAAGGCGGTTCTCTCAGACAAAACCATCATCAGAAGACTGCTCGCTACTCAATGAAAAACCCTATTTGTCATTTCACCGCTCTTCAATTCCCATAATGCCTCTCTCATTATAGGAATATCTCTCGAAATCGCAAGCGATGGCCAATTCCGTGGGACCATGGCAATACTTGAGTATTGCCAAGCTGGCTCAAATTCTAGCGCTTTAAAAAGCGCAAGTCCTGCCACATATAGAGTATTGCTCTCATCTCTGATCTGGTGCGCCCTTACTAGCTTTAACGGTGAAAGGTATACGCTCGGATCCGTTGAACTTACGCCCCATTGCCATTACCTCTATTTTCTCCAAAGTAATGGTCGATTATCAACCGCCAGCTCTTGGGATGCCTGGAGAAGCACCAGATGATCAGCTACAGTCGGTACCGTTTCCGCCAGGGTAGCTCAGCTGTTAATCTTCTTGCATATCTCACCCATAAATGGGCGCAAGCAGTTGAGTCGAAGAGAGAGAAGAGACGTTTACGGTGAGTTTGGACATAGTGAAGGCCTTCGATTGGGTGAGACATAAATCGCTTATAGCGAAACTGCCATCCTATGGGCTTCCCGACAGGTTGTGCAAAAAGAGTCACTAGCTTTTTGGTCGATCGCAGCATCAAGGTTGATATCAACGGTGCATGCTCCGACTTAAAACCCATAAACGCTGGTGTCCCGCAAGGCTGCGTTCTACACTGTTTCTTCTGCATATCAATGACATGCTGCAAATCAGCAGTATTCATTGCTATGCAGACGACAGCACACGGTAGGTATGCTTCTTAAACCGGCCGTGCCAACTACAAACCAGTGTCTGAAATCTAGCCAAAGCCTGTATCGGCATACTTAGTGTAGATATATCGAGCCGCGACGTTCAGTTCCGTGGTCACTTCGAAAAGAAGGCCAACCTAGCCTCAAAAAACTTGTTGTACTCAGTAAGGTGAGACAGTACTTCACTATAAGTCACCGCCTGCAACTATATAAGGTGCAAATTCGGCCTCACATAGAGTACTGTTCTTACCTCAGTACCAGTTTCTTCCATTGGACCGCATACAATGAAGAGCGGCTCGAATCATAGACGATCAAGTTATCTGCGCTCGGCTTGATTCTTTGGCGTTGCGTAGAGATGTGGGCTCTCTACATTCTACCGCATTTATCACGGGGAGTGCTCAGAGGAGCTGTTCGGGTTGAGTATAGTGATAGTGATAGTTGATTCCTGAAATCCACCACAAAATCAAAATGCAAAATACCACCTGCATCATATTGAGTTCTGGCATTCCATAACCGCGCGTTTTGCAAGAAAATTCTTGTCTCCCACAGCCACTTTATGGAATCAATTACCTGCTACCGATATGACTTAGGGACCTTCAAGAATAGAGCATACTCCCACCGCCGGTAACGCAACTCTTGACACCTGTTGCCCGTTTGCCTCCTCTTAGGTATATAAACAAAAACCCATTTGACCGTGTGGAACGCAGTGCTGTTCGAATTTTCGGAGCTCCAGTGTTCTGTAATCGGCAAGATTACTTAGTGTTGCGCAGAAACGTTTTATTGTTTGTCTTCTACTGCATTTATCATGGGGAGAGTTTTATTTAATACATGTAGTCTAAAGTAACCAGTCCTTTGCACAGGAAGCCGGCTAGATTATGGGTACCACAACGGCGCCTATTTCTGCCGTGAAGCATTAATGTGTAAACATCTAGTGGAATTACTGGTCAAACGAGACTTAACATCTTATGTCTCAAGGTGAAGAACGTAATTGTAGTGCCGCTCTGATTTTTTGCGTTTTTCAAGAATCCTGAGCGGCACTGCATTGTAATGGGTAGGGCGTATTAATTACCACCAGCTGAACGTCCTGCTCGTCTCGTCCCTTATTTTCACTAAAAAAAAATTCCACTTCGCACGATAGGTACACCACAAATTTGGATATCACCCTCACCATACGAATTATGGCGTTCATCTAAAGTATAGTTTTTAAGAAACTCTTCCATGTAGGTAAGTAGGTACATACAACCAAACTACGTAATGAGCTTCCTTGTGCGGTGTTCCCAGGACAATCCGACATGAAAGAATGCTGGGAGAGTTTCTTGCGCCGCTTCTTCTCTCTCAGAGCGCCATTTGTTTCCGAAGCGGTAGTAGTATCTAGTAGTATAAGAAATGACATCAAAAAGAATTCTAAAGGAAACAATTTTGAGAAAATAAATGCCTTTTATGGTTACATTACACAAAAAATCGCATAATATAGGTAGGTACCTACCTACTCTTAATTTTAATTTATTTAATTTTGAATTCAAAATTAATTTTAATGATTGTCTGGAAACGCTCCTGTGATTTCCCTGGTAGTGCAGGACAACGTGGGCGACGGTGATCACTTAAACCTAAGTAGGTTATCCATAAATATAGTCAACTTTTAAACTTCTCCAGCCTGCTTGTGTTTAAGTAGTTGACAAAACAATTACTATCGAAATTCAATGTTATCTACAACTTCTACCACTCTCCGAGTTCGCTGAATTTCGATTAATTTTTTCTGTTTAGATAAAGAGTAGATTAAAACTTTATTATTTGTCGATGAAAACAATATCCACACACCTATAACGTATTTATGGGCACCGTCCAGTAGGTGCAATTTTCATTGACTGATGTGGTTCTGTAATGAGTAAATAAAAGACAACCGCAAAGGGAAAATAGAAAGAAAGAAAGAAAATATATATATATATATATATATATATTCTTCTTCCGCTATAGCGTATAGGTACGAATATTTGTCGCTATGCATATTGGCGTCGACGAATTGTCGTCAGTTATTATATAAGCACCAAACTTACTAATTAAAAATAATAAAATGGCCTTCACCGAGACCAATAAACAACATAAAGCAGGTATCTAAGTATGTAACTAATATTAAACAAAACTACATACTTTTTGTGTATTTGAGTAACAGGCAATATTAGCTAATTATAACGGCCATTACATTCGTAAAGCCCATGGTCATTCGAGCTCACTCAAATTATAATAACAATATACCTACTATTACACATATTATTCAGTTTCCGACGACCTTGCTGTGGTTGGGTTAGCTTCATACAAATTCGATTGACTACTTCCAGTAGGCTGTCTTACTACTTAGATTATAGTGAACACCTTAGGCCTACCTAGGATGGACCCGACTTATATAATTCAAAATTGAATGAGCTCACCGGAGGGATCCTTAAAACAGAATGTGGGCTACATATTATGCATAACTTAAATAACAGCGGCGCTTTTCCTACCGCCAACTATAGGCCGACCGTTTATCTGAGTCCTCGCCTGCGGGGTACAGGGGCGAGAGGGTATGACGACCTATCTCAGTCCCCGCTGTTGTGTGTAGCAGGCTAGTTATACCACCTAGGTACTGGGCAGCTAAAACTTACCATCTTTTTTCTTATATTGACGAAAGCAAAGCTGGTTCTGCATCCTTCATGTTTCAAGAATCCAATCAATAACTAACCCAGGTGCACATCTTGTTCCATTTTTTTAAATGATAATAAGGGACGAGATGAGCAGGAAATTGAGCTGATGGTAATTGATACGCAATGCCCATTACAATATAGTGTCAGGATTCAAGAAAAAACACAAAAATTCTAAGCGGCACTACAATTGCGCTCGTCACCTTGAGACATAAGATATTAAATCTCATTTGCCCAGTAATTTAACTAGCTACGGCGCCCTTCAAACCGAAACACAGTAATGTTTACAGATAACTGCTTCACGGCAGAAAGAGGCGCCGTTGTGGTACCCATAATCTAGCCGGCATCCTGTGCAAAGGAGCCCACTGGTAAACCCGTGTCATCACTTCTTCTACAAACCTTACTCTTTACACAAATGCACGCATTTTGTGCACCCGTGAACGCCAGTAGAGTGACATAAAAATTTTAGTCTTACCGTGCGCGTCATCATCGCGCACCAGACGTCCCCGCCCTGTCAAGCCGCGCACTGAGACCACTGAGACCGTAAATCCGTAGTGCGAGACACATCACACAGAGTACATTATAATATACGAGACGAGACGAGAGTGATCGATAACTCAATACGCTCAAACCTGATGAAAGACCTCCGAATAGTCCGTAGCTAGCCGTTACGGTCAACACCAATGAATCATGAGTAAAGCCGATTTAAATAAGTAAATGTCTATATTTAATTAATTAACGAAGAAACCTATGTCGCTAGTCCAGTGGCTAGCTTTAATATTAGCTCGTTAGGTTTAAAATTTAAAAAAGCATGTTTATTCGTCAGGCTAGTGTTTCAGCACTAGATGTCGTGGCGAAATTCAAATTATATCTATTATTGGAGGGACGAGTATCTACGTGCGCGTGAATATAATTATATTTCCCTCAACCGCCACCCTTCCAGACGACCCCATGTACTAGCTAGCGTTCAGGTACATACCTAATGGTATAACAGGCCCGCTCCCTTCGCCGCAGGACGCCGCGCCGGGAACCTAGCTAATAGCAGAGGGTCGTATTTGCGGACCAGTAGGTACCTACTCAGTAATTATTGTCTTTATAACAGAAATACTCGTATCGAGAGCGCGAATTCTATGACTGTATGTTTTTTTAGATTTAGCTAGAAACATTGGAAGTTCTGAGAAAACAGGCTTATATGATGAAAAAAGAGTGGGTGTCTATAAGCCCACCCGCCGCTATGAGCCCGCGCCACTCGGAATCCATCCCCGCGCTCTCACCAACCGTCTGAATGATGCATCATCCGTAAATCGTTGGTATGTTTGTTTAACTGTCGGGTCGTAGTTTGCGATACTTACATAACTGATTTCTCATTTGTAAGGTTATTTTGTAACAGAACTCATAGTAATTAAATAAGTAGATATATCTGTATTGTGATTTGAAAATGAAACAATTGTTTTACAGATAAATAATTGTAAAATGTATTATTTTATAGTACAGATAATATTAGTTAGTAATTAGTATATACATCGCCCATACACAAACCACGCTTTATAAAAAAAAACTTAGGTATATTCTACAATATATTCTATACCATTTCAATTGGTATTAAACTTGACATGTCGGCCATTTTACCAGAGGTTACAAACAATAAGGCACACTTGTAAATACACGCTATTTATTTTATGCCGTTAATTATTTTCATTATCATTATCAGCACTAATCGATTGGAGTGTTACCGAGGTAACTATTAATTCAAAATGTATTTAAAAAAGAATTTTCAATTTGTCTGCAACAAATATAATAATATCTGATTTTTTTTTTATGGAATAGGAGGACAAACGAGCGTACGGGTCACCTGTTGTTAAGTGATCACCGCCGCTCATACTCTCTTGCAACACCAGAGGAATCACAGAAGCGTTGCCGGCCTTTAAGGAAGATTGATAATTGCTAATAATACACTACTGATAGTATTTTATACACCGCAGCCCATTCTTACTTCCTAACACTAGAGGCATCACAAGAGCTACGCCGCCCGTGTAGTTCAAAACCGTTGACACATTCGTAAATGGCGGGCGAGGATCGAACGTTGGGAGTCAAAACTTTTGTGCTACCGACGCTTAAATTAGGTTTTCTCTCATCATGGAGGATTTTTTCCGTAAAAATGGTTTGCACATAATATCACTTTTCCATTTCGGCACTAAATTTAACTCCTGCCATATATTATATTTGCCCATTTGAAGGATCAACCTTCTTATAGAAACTTTAGATAGTTGAACCTCAACAGATTTAAGAACATAAAAACAAGAGACGAATTAGGTACTCTGAAACATAATTAACATACAAGCGCTTCAGATAAAGATGACGGGCAGTCCAATTGTGACGCACACCTGGCTGTCGCCTGTGTCAGATTTGTAGGAGAATACGAATGAAGGTACCTATCTTAAAGTATTAATTAAGTCGTTGTATAATAGAGCGTTGCAGAGATCAATGCACCTTTAATGTCAATAGAAATGGAATCGACCATAAACTTAGAATATAACAGCGTATAGAAGAACTGAAAGGCCGTTATTGCGTGACCAAGTTTAATTTGTCAATATGTGTGTTAGCTAGTTAAAATTCTAATTAGTAAGAAGTGATTACGAATTGTAAATCAAAATAATAATATTCAATAGATTCATATCCTTTCCTATCCTGCTGGATCTCCGTCAGACCTTTTTCTCTTGAACTTTGTCTTTGAACTTATATTGTAAGTCTATAGAATGGTCTATAGGGGGCGCCCGTGTCTGTTTTTTGCGTTTTGAACAGCAAGTGTTACGCAGACCTTGCACACAATACATCAGTGAAAACATCGGTAAAGCAATTCCTGAATATAGCGTGCATAAGCAAACTGTTAAACATAAAAACTATCATTTATTTTTTTATGTTTTATATAAGTATCTACTTACAGATAGTAATTGACAGATTGTCAAGCGTTGCAAATGCACCGAACTACGAATTTTTAATTGCTGCAATCTATCTATGTATTAAAAAATCGTTAATGATTCAGTACAGTGATATTTTTTCAATAAATCAGTGTATACACTGTGTTTTTATTTTAATTACAAGTTTGTCATTGCACGCTCTCTATCTCAAAAACGGCTTAACGAAAAATCTCGAGGGCTAGTAATTAGGTACTATTTAAAAAAATACATTCATTCATATTTTGGAGATATTAATGTACAGTGTAACACAAAGCCACTAATGTTACATCATCCGACACGAACTGTTCTCAACACCTGGCAACATGGCCGGCATCCACATCACGAACACTTCCAAATACACACAGCCTGGTTCCCTCCGAAGTACATGTAGCATATGGTGCTGGACTCGTAGGTGATCTCGAAGCCGTAGCTCTCGCCGATCACCACGTGGAACGCCGGCCCGAACTTCTTGTCCAAGGACTCCTTCACGAGGCGCGCCGCCAGCTCGTTGTTCTGCGAGAACTTCTCGCAAGCCGTCACCGACAGCTCCATCGCTTCTGTCCGCATCTCCTCAGGCATGTCCGAGTGCTGTCAAACATTTTACAATATGACCAACTGTTTCAATATACACACGTAAGGTCGCCCATAAATTACGATCTATGGCTTAGGGCACAAAAATTTAATTTCTCAAAATTGATTCCTTTAGAATTCTTTTTGATGTCATTTCTAACACTTCCACCGCTTCGGAAACAAATGACACGCGGAGAGAGAATCAGCGCCGCGAGAAACAATGGTTAACCATAGTTCATATTTTTTAAAGAATTTGTCTTTATTTTGACTAGACGAGCAAAACGTGCTAAGTGATGCGCCCTGAGTATAACCTATGCCAGTGCCACTAAAAATACAACAATGCGTGTACCATCGACAAAATCGACTAATGACCAACTTTTTTGATAATATCTTCTTAAAATCACAAAAACAGGTTTATATTTGTACAAAAAGATTGTATGACAATTGGTGGACTGTGTCAGTATCTAATAAAATGATAACAGTTACCTACTTAGAAAATGTATGAATTTCGACCTACTTGGAAATTGACCTTAAGATGGTTCAAGATTCAATTTTGTCCATACTACATTATCTACTGCTTCACGACAGATAAAAGCTTCGCTGTGGTACACCACCAAACCTTATCCGAAATCCTGTGCAAAGCCTCCCTCCCCACTGCTAAAATTCAAGATAAGCAAAATTATTTGTTTTTCTATTATTCTATGCAACTTTTGTCGATTTAAACTCAGTATGCCAAATATCAATGCTTTACTAACTGTATTTGAATGTTGCGATGTGTACCTAAGAGAGAACAAATTTTTATAAGTTTATCAGCACGACTGTCTGTTCGTTCAGGCTCATCTCCGAAACGGCAGAAGCGATAGAAATAAATAAGAGTTCCACGCAAATAAAAATAAAAAGCCATAAGATTTTATACAAATTTTGCATTACCATTTAACGAAATGTTTGCTGATTTTTTATAGATTGAGATTATATTATATTACATAGATTATTGATTTAATAGATTATTTCAAACATAAACGTACTCCACAAACAAATCGCAAAGTTGCCCAATTCGGAAGATAATATATGAATTATGGATATTATGAAAATCGCAGTCCTTTTCGTTGGCCATCACGAAAATCATATGAAGAAGACAAAGCATGCATTTTCCTCAAAATTGTGTGACGGTGTTGCATCACAAATTGTTTATTTTAATTCTGCTTCAACGGCGATGAGTGATTCCAAATGGCGCGCGGATGTGATTGGCGCTAAGTGCACCCACACTCCACCTGCCAAAACAAACGGTCTGGCTTCGACACTCTGACCCAACAACCGATGGAAACCGATACGGATATGTAACACGGTTACCCTTCGATGTCGTAACGACAAATAACATTGTTATATATTATTTATATATTTTAGTTATATATCTATACTAATATTATAAAGCTGCAGTGTTTGTTTGTTTGAACGCGCTAATCTCTGGTACTACTGGTCCGATTTGAATGATTCTTTCAGTGTTGGGTAGTCCATTTATCGAGGAAGGCTATAGGCTATGTTTTTTTTTTAAATTAGGGATCAGTATTAAATTGCTATTTTGTAACACAAGGTGTAAAATCGAAAACCTATTTTTGCGTGCGCTGCAAAAACTATTGACAATAGAACAAAATGATGTACAGGCTATAATATAGGCAATATTTTATTACTTTATATGGCAATACAACGTTTGCCGGGTCAGCTAGTTAAATTATATGACGACCCCAATAGCCCAGTGGTTAGTAGCTACTTACTGAGCTAGAGGCCCCGGGTTTGAATCCCGGTTTAGGGCAAGATAATTTGTGTAAGAGTGTGTCAATATTATTATTTTTTAAAATAGTACAGTAACCTCCCTGGACAAATACGAACGGGCGCAAGAAACTCAGAGGGCTTCTTTTTTAAATAAAGTTTCGACACAAAGAATATCATTTATGTTGTAGTAACGCTACAAACACCAAACCCACAAACGTTTCTATCAATTCCTTGGAAATTCGTAACGCATATTTTATTTTGTGCATATTCAGGGATATTTTGTAAAAGCATATACATCGACCAACAAAAGACTTACTTACTCAACTCAATCGAGTAAAAGGTGTAACAAGAGTATCCTTTATAATTAACGCCATTCCTTAGATAGTAAATAAATAGCACAAATCTTAGTTTGAAATCCAATATAACCGAACCTACTTTTATAAAAGAAACATTTTTTCATCACGGCAGCCATTTTGAAATTTACCATTGAGTTTTTCATTATTTGAGTGGGGTGGCTGGTAGGACCTTTCCTAAGATAAATGCGACTGCGAGAGAAGCGATGGCTGGTCCATGCGTCATGCTGGTGAACGTGCTTGTGGTGCCTGCCTCGGTTCTGTCTTTGGGGGTTTCTTTTGTTATTTTTATATTGATAATATACCATTTTAAGTAACTAGTTTAAGTTTAATTGCTCGTATAATAATTTTACTTATTTACAGTGAATGCGAATTGATATATCTACTACACTCGTTACTCTTTTATTTTTTTTATGATTAATTCCTTCGTTTTTTAACTTACACAAGTCAAATGAATTTCATTAATTTTGTGTACCTATCGCTTTACAAACACTGTAAAAAATATAATGTAAAATTGTAAAATACTGAAACTGTAAATATAGTTTAACAGCTGTAAGAGTGGCAATGAGTTTCTTGCTACTTCTTCTTCTTAAAGCTCAACTTTGACGAAGTGGTGGTAAAATCATTGCCATTCAGAGGTGTCTTGACTTGACTTAAATGATTATCTAATAGAATTATTATAAAATTTGGAATTAAAAAACATTAAGGGGCAGGAATCGAAATAAAAACTATCTTATCTCAATGTTGGATCAAACTGCAATTAATTACAGTGTGCAAAAGATTAAAATTGATTCACTAGTTTAGCAATTCATCGCGGACAAAAACATGACACGAAATTTATATATATATGTATAGGTACTAGCTGACCTGACAGACGTTGCTCTGTAGATAATAAAAAAATACTGTTTTATAGGAATTTCCAAATAATATTTAAAAACATCAAGAATTATTTTGTAAAAAATGCTTCCTGTTGTTATAATGAAATTGTTTCACAGCGGATCTGTCAAATCGTGCGTCACTAAATTCTCTCATAGAAAATATGTCAATACAAAACAAAAATTGAAAATAAAAATATTTATGGGTCCCAAATCGAAATAAAAACCATCCTATCTCTCAAGTTGGACCAAACTGCACTCCATGAAGTAATCCCCATTAAAATCCGTTCATTAGTTTAGGAGTCCATCGCGGACAAACAACGTGTCACGTAATTTATACAGGGTGGACCAAAAGTCCGTTTATAATTGGAATGATGATTAAAAAAAAAATTAATTACAGTAGATCAAAACTGTTTATTGTTTTCGATAGTAAACAAAAGGGGAATTTATTTCTTGAAAATCACATCATCCATATGCAATCCTTCATTATTCTGGCATTGCTGCAATCTAGAGCGGAAATTTTTTGATGACAGCTTTACATGTTTCTGTTGAGGTGTTTTGGATTTCTGTGCGAATACGATCCTTTAATTCGTCAAGGGTTACTGGGTTGGTTGGCTGGAATGCATGGTTTTTGATCACCATGACATAGTGTCACTCCAATAATGACAATTTTGTCTATTAACATGCCCATTTAGGTGCAAATGTGCCTTGTTGAGAAAAAAATGTTTGTAAAACTGGTGAATCGCTCTACCATTTCGTTCGCAAACTGCAACCTAGTGGCATGGTCCTGAGGCCTTAATTCCTGCACCATTTGGATTTTATAGGAATGTAGACTTAAATCTTTCTTGAGAATTTAATACATCATTATCTTGGCACGTTAAGGACAGCAGACCGCTTTCGAGTTGATAGTCCAGGTTGGTCACGAATAGACGATTTTACTCGCTCCACGTTTTCGGGGTCCATCGACGTTCTAAGCCGGCCAGATCGACGTAAGTCCATTGTTGAACCCGTCTTCTCAAACTTGAGCACCAATTTTTAAATTAACACACCTGATGGAGCTTGATTTTTGTGTCGTATCTTGTAATGATTGCAAAACTTTCGTTGAGCTAAGGTCGCAGAATCGTTGTTTCGATAGTACTCGCGTACACAAAATGCACGTTGACTACCGCTAAACGACGCCATGGTACTAAATTCCCATTGGCTGCTCTTGCAATGCGTAACCCTTCCACCCCCCTCCGCCGCCGCTGCTAGACGTGGCAACCGATTCAAATGTAAACGGACTTTTGGTCCACCCTGTATATATTAAGATAAGATATATATGAATAACATTGATTGGTTGGTTTTGACATTTGACATTGTGTGACTAATATCTTTTTATTATTATTATTATTGTGTGACGAGTAGGTACCTATAACCTATATGACTAAGCTTTTAAATTGTACCTATTAATTTGACATATTGTAATTATTTTTATGGACAACTACACTAGCCCATTAGGTTCACCTGTAATGTTAGTGTAAAATTTAAATTATAAAAAACTAGCGGTTCCCGCCCGATTCGCTGGGATTTTAAGAGGAAATAAATTAAATTTCATCTTATTACAAATACAATAAAAATAAGCCATAAATCATCTAGGGTAAATTTCGCATCGAATTGTGGCAGTTTCTTGTCGATACGATCAGTAGTTTAGGCGTGAAAGAGCCTCAAACAAAGACCATTTTCATTATATATATATATATAGATAATTAAATATCACTCGTGTAAAAGTATAGTATGCATATCGTGGGAGGGAGACACAGCCGGTAACCGTATACTCCGGTAACTCAACACCGAGCGCCTCCGACACGGTCACGGCTTGCGGCGCAGCCACGAACGGAGAACGGAGTGACTAGTGACGGACACATCTACCTATCGGCTGTTCCGGTTGAGAACGAACTTAGGGCCCGGCCACAACACTGCGTTGCATAGCGTATCACTCAATCTAACCAATCACTCTTTTTCTCCTCTTTCAATCCTTCGTTTGACCTGGATTGACAGGTACTAGATACATGTAGCCTCACCTCCCATTTGTGATCATCCTTCTGATCTCGCCAAGTCCCAATTAGATAGCACCTTCTGTGCAATCCCAGCGAACACTCCCAAGGGAGTACCGCTTGCGCCTCTCTTCCCCAAGAGATGGTCGCCTCCGATGAGGGCTTAGAGGGCACACTGCCCAAAGCCAACCTCAGGTGGAGTTTAGTGGGTAGGCACCTAGGTTTTCACGTGAGTCCCACATAACCAACGCAGACTTAGGCTTCGTTGGTATGCATGAGCATTCACCACCTCCCTCCCGTCGTTATCCCGGAGGGAAGCCCTTTCCCTTGTTGGGCGCAAAAAAAAATGCGTTGCGGCGTCGCATCGTAAAATCTACGACTCCGCAGAACTAAGGTCTCAATGGTAGAGGGAGGGTTCGGTGGCGTAATTCACATCCAGAGGTCGTTGATGTGCAGGGCAATTTAATCGTACCCGCATATACATTTTACTCTCCGTTCAAAAACCGTGCTCGAACCTAAGAAAATACGACGCCGTGTTGTGGCCTGACCCTTACGATTCCAACGGCCTTTCATAAATCCACATCTATTGATTTGAACATCATCACTGAACCGATTTTGATGAAATATAGTATAGAGATGAAGTATAGTATAGACTAGAGCTTGGAAAAGGCTACTTTTTATTGCAAAAAAGGTGAGATAGGGGATGGAAGTTTGTCATTTACGAAGGTGACATTATAAAACTTTGTATTTAGGCATTTGATAAGAAATAATTTATAAGTATTTGTTCGAGCATTTTTAAAACTTTCACCTATATGGGGATGAAATAGAAGATTAAAGTTCGCAGGGAAATACCATTAAATTTTTTTTTTCTTTTTTTTTTTGAGAGGAGGAAATACTGTTACGTATTTACGCCCCGGAACGGGGCGTAGTATGTCGGACTCGAGTGTCCGCGTAAGCGGACGCCCCATACTGACTAAAACCTCCTCTGTGCTGTTAGCAGCCCTGGCTTTCACAGTTTACGTGGGTCGTGGAGGCCGCAAAGACTACACAACAACAGTCGCGGGGCGTCTCCTAAGGAGACTCGAACCTCAGACCGGCTGTGTGCTTGTGGGAAGGAGAGATTACCATTAAAGAGTCTGTCCACAATAACAAGGGATATTCGCTGTATCTTGATATAAAACAGTGGCAATGAGTTTCTTGCTACTTCTTCTCATTAGCTCAAAACTTTACGAAGTAGCGGTAGATTTAATAAGAAAAATATTTTATTTATTTTTTTGACATTCAT
The DNA here is from genome assembly GCF_905404315.1 of Leptidea sinapis. Lineage (NCBI taxonomy): Eukaryota > Metazoa > Arthropoda > Insecta > Lepidoptera > Pieridae > Leptidea > Leptidea sinapis. Next base: position 30,630,074 of record NC_066265.1, read on the forward strand.
AAGTGTCATTTCCGTGACCTACGTGAATAAACTGATTTTGATTTGATTTGATTTATCATAGAAGAGCGCCGCCAGCAGCGGAAAGAGCAGTTTGTGTGTGTATTATTTGTAAAGTTTCCCAAAAAATAAAGAAATCTGCCCAAAGTAACTATTTCACGCCGGCAAAGTCGCGGCTAAAAGCTAGTGTATTATATAAAAATATAATATAATGTATATTCTTGCGCCCATTATTGTCTGGTCTGAGGCAGTCAATTTTTTTTTGGTGATAGTTTTTAACGTTGAGATTTTGAATCCTTTTTTGAACAAAATATTTGAATTTGAATGTAACAAAACTGTAGAGACGACGTGTCTCTATATTGGATCTAAAAACCGAGATAAAGCGAGTATAGCTCTGTAAAATAATGTATAATAAATGCTGTGTAAAATGGAAATAAAAAAAATGTCCTTTTCTCGGTCTGTCTGCTTGTTTTTCACGCTAATCACTAGAACTATCACTACTGGACAGACTTTCGTGAAACTTTCGCGAATGCCTTCAGCCAAGAGCAATATTTAGAATGGTTTCGATTAAAATCGGTCACAGATAAAGTTATGTTTTTGTTTGCATGGTTTTGCAATAACAATAAGAATTCACACAAATACAAATAATTTACAGGACCGAAATCGCGGGCTACCAACATTCGAACAGAATAATGGTAGGTATCTACATTTGCCTATCTTCAATAATCTTTATACATAACATTATAAACGTACTAATTTGTAACCAAAATTTAATTTGCTTATTTTTTATCACTTTTAAAAATAACAAATTGTTTAGAAATATAAGCGGGTAAAACAGTGGAGCACAGCTAGTACGTACAATGCTGCAAGAGATATCCTTAAAAAAGGAAATGAGCGCGAAAAATTTTCTCAAATAAAATACTAGAAAATTTTTGTTTATTATCGTCATATTTACGTAGATAATGGCACAATTTAGTTTAATAATTATTAAATTAGTAACTATTTGTGTGACAAAATTTTAAAGAGTTAAGTTTGACTGATGCTAAAAGCGATATGCATTTCGACTCTCAACAAGTGAGATTTTAATAGAAATAGAACCTTCCTATCGTCTATAAAGCACGTGGATGGATATTTAATCAAATCTCACCCTTATTAGCGGGTATGTATGTATCACTTTCTCTGCCCCTGCTCCAGTGGCCGCCGCCGCCTCCTCAGCCATTCCGTTATCAGTCAACAATACGAAGCACCAACAACTCGTATAATCACTATCCGAAGAAGCAACAGAACAAGGCGTCCATCGCTCTCCGAGCCCGGCGGCTGTTTACCCGTCGCCTAGGCAACGCGGCAACGTCGAGATGCGATTGATTTTTCGTTTTTCTCCGCCTTTGTGCCAGCCCTATTTAGTTTTAATGCCGAAATAGTCTAAATTTGTATGTGGAGGCGACAAGGTCGTATGTGGGTCGAACACAATGCTAAATTATGATATTATGTTTGACAAAAACGATTATAATTGGTCATGATTACTTCTATGCTATTTACGGTAATTACTTATATATCTATGTTTTACTGTATTTTAATCATAATAATAACATATCATCTACTCAAAGGGGAGTTCTTTGGTTGTTGAGGATGTTTTATTCGGAACCTGACTACATCCTGTACACGAAGCTGCTTTGCTAATTCATATTAAAAAGAGAAGAGTCGGAAATTGTATGAACGGAGACCACCTACCTCCTACTTCCATTTTCTATCGGGACTGTAATGTACTAACTGTACGGCAAGTAACAGAGAGATTTGAAAGACTGGTTGATGTGGAAGATATAAATGAATAAATAAAATACACATATCAAAAATAAACTTTAGCGTCCTAAAATTTAATACATTCTTCATCAATAAATTCCTATGCTGTTTAGGTAGTTTTTTGTTTAATAAAGTGTCAAGCTACATCTAACACTCACGAAGTTTTCACAGCTGTCAAGGTCTATATAGACGTATAAATGATATAAGAATGTGTCCTTTCAGGCTTCCACGACCCTATTAATTGTGTTCACAGATTCTATTGTGAAAACAACACCGTGTTACGCGACATTCGTTAAGTTCTGTCACCCACAATAATTCATCTCTACAAAAACAGTTGCTTTACTGTTATTTAGTTTTTAAATTTTTAACCATCTCCATTTTAAAACGAGAGGAGGTTCTCAATTGGAATGTTTGTTACCTTATATCTCCACCGTTTAAATACCGATTTCAAATCTTTCGTGTCATAGAGGGAACATTGCAAATTTTATAGTCAAACAAACAAGTTTTTAGATTAACAAAACAAGCATTTAGCATCATTTACTGAAGTGGAAGTTGGATTTCAAAGGTACCCGTGTAACATGTACTTCACGTGTGTCAAGATAGATAGCACCTACAACCAAACGGTATGAAAATAGTAAGAAGTACCAGCGATCTCGTGATGTAGCCGGAAGGTGGGCATATAGGTCAAGATATTTATTCTCATAAATAATTATTATAATTCACTTACTTACTCATGTAAGTATAAAAAATAACTTAGTGTTCTCATGAACATCTAAGTTATTTTTTATATTTACATAGGCTGAACAACGTACTAATCAAGATGGTAAATACCCAACAATATGTTAGTAAGTGCAGATCAAAGTATTTTTAATTTATCTACATTTTGCAGTTTGTCATCGCATAGGTCGTTCTACGTAATTTGTTCCAAAGATATAAACGTAGAGAGAGTACTTCCGGAACAAGCGTAAATTTAAAAACAAAAATGGATAGTTTATTAATTTTTTTTTTATTAATCAACTTTGTCATACTTACTATTAATATTTCCAGTTTAGTGTATAAGTAGATTATATTTTAACTGGTTTTGTATAAAGGATGTAATGTTAGATAAATATATTTTTTTGAATTTATATGTTGATTTTATAGGAAGTTTGTTATAAAGCTGCACACCTTCAAACATTATATCCATAAGAATAATAATAATAACAGCATATGAACCATGCATCCTACCCGTGTTTGACTTATTCCCCTTGTTTACACCGAGAAACAAGTCAAAAACTTGTTTTATACAAAACTTGTAGAATACTTGTCATAACATAGTTATTTGTTTTTAACATGTATTGCAATTGTCTGAAATAGTCTTGCTTAATAGTTCACACTGTTTTGCAAACAAGTTTTTATACAAGTATAAAACACATTTGCGTTCACAGATAGATCTAAGACATGTTTGATACAGTCTGATACATTGACAGCGTTCACACCAACACAAATCATGTCATGTCATAGGAAATACTAATGGAAGAAATAAGAGATAAAACAACACATATTTCTGTATGATTCATATTATATGTAGGTATTATCATTTAATTTGAATTATAAGGATTAGTAGCTAGGCTCTAAGACGAAGTGGTCTCTTTAAGGTCAAATAAACTTTATTCCATTAGGCTTAAACTAAGTGCTTTTGTCAAATATGTCTTTTAAATTACTGAACTGACCATATATTCGTAAAAAATCGAGTTCGTGAGAAAAACATAGAAGAAACTCAACAAATAGAGTATTTTACAATGGCGGTAGTATACATATCAAATTAGTATGTAAGGTACTGCATCCAATATTATAATATGAATCGTTTTTAAATAATATAAATTAATTCATAAAAGGTAAAAAAGAAATTACTGTATAAATATAAATTATCGAATATTAGAGGCATAAACCAGTAGAACTTGAATTTTTTGTTTGTGTAAGGATGCTTCGTGAACATGATGGTCGCGATTACAGTCACAATTAGTAATTGCATTCAACAAATACAATGATTTAATAACTATAATAGGTCGGCCTGGCACCACAAGCACCCGTTCACGAATTATATAAATTATAAATTATTTTTTTATTTTTTATATTATTTTATACTGCATTTCGTTTGAAATAAATGTTTAGTTCAACCCGAAACTAAACCGAAGTGTTAATTTATTGAAATAAATTAAAAATTACAAAGGATATGATGTTTTCACAACAAAAGACGACTCTCTACTCGACTGATTCGCTAGCATGTTGACGCGCGGATGACATCCGTGTGGCTGAAACACAATCCAAGGATGGAAACCATGCTCACTCTGTGGTGACCCCTGATGGAACGCTGGAATATATCCGTCTAAAAAACGCTTCATTTTCTTACATAATATGCCTAGGTACATTCAACTAATTGTAAATAATTTACGGATCATTACGAAACGGAAAAAAATTTAAGTTCGATTTCTTAAGAAGAGATACCGATTTACTGGATCGATTCAGTAGTCAGTACAACCGATATCGATATAAAACCTCGATATTATGTCCATTGTATTGATGATTCGATTAGTCGATTTCAGACACATACACACACCCTAGCTAGTCAAACCGTAAACGTCAAAATATGTCAAGTGCCAGAAATGTAAAAAATCTAAAAATGACAATTTGTAAACAAAGCATAAAAATTTCTATTTTATTAGAATAATTTATATGTTGTTATTATAGTTATATTTAATAATTATTTATAAGAAAATACACAAAATGGCTTCTAGATTTAGTGGTGCTCTACAATTGACTGATTTGGATGACTTCATAACACCGTCTCAGGTACTTTAAAAACAATAACCTTATACTGCAAATTCCTTAATTTTGTATCAATTACGCACTATTATAATATTTTGTTGTTTCATAATTTTCTATATTATTGCATTCTGTTCATCAACAATAATAAACTAATACACCCAAGTAGAATAACAATTTAATTTTTAATTGATTTTAATGTTAATTGTTAGTTGCTATTTGATTTCATAAGATGTAAAGTTTTTGAAAACGTTACATATATCTAGAAAAATAATAAAATTCAGAAAACAATAAATTTATGCATTTTTACAGTAAATATTGAAATACTTATATATTAATTTTTCAAGGAATGTATCAAACCAGTGAAAATAGAAAAAACGAAAAGTAAAACAGGAGCCAAAATCAAAATAGGCGAAGATGGCTATTTTGATTTATCTACCGGTACAGAACAAAAACTGCAGAAGGTGGAAATTACGCTAGCTGATTGCTTAGCTTGCAGCGGATGTATCACTTCTGCTGAGAGTGTCCTTGTCACGAAACAAAGTCAAGAAGAACTTTTACGGTGAGTGAAAATGTTGTGATGATATCATATTGAGATATAATGTTTCATTCAAAACAAAGTTCAAAGCCAATAGGTTTTTAAGCAAAACATTATTTTGTTATATTTTCAGTTATAACATATAAGAGGGCAATATAAAAATGAAAATATTAGTCATTATTAATTTGGTCTTCTTCTATTTTAAATTTATGTTTAATTAAATTATGATTGATAACGAAGCAATGTATGCTGAGTTGGAGGCATATTTTTTCGATTGGGTGGTAGTTTTTGACTTTCAATAATTAATAATATATCCTGTTTTTAATAAAATTATTTGAATTTGGATATCATGTCTGGTGTATAGTGGTTTAGGATACATATTGCCTGTTACCGCCTGATACCCTGGCCATACTAAGTATATATAAGTTGGATTTTTGGATCCAAGGAGGAGGGTGTCTTTCAAAGCTGATTTGTATATAATGCATAATGCTTTGTTTTCACTTTGAATTACTTACATTACTTGTACCTTGTCTTTAAATAAGTTTTTATAAAATGTACAGTGCTTGTTGAGACTTCAAGGAACTTATAGTTCTAGGGTCTGATTACTACACCCTATTACATTATAATGTTATTATAAAGATATAATATCCCGTCCGTTAGGCGGCCTATGCCAGAAAGTGCATAGCGCCATTTCCAGTCTTAAGCCGCCGCGCCTTACCCACACCAAGTTCAACGGGCTCTGTTTACACAATAAAATTTATTGCTTTTGAAGTGTTTGGGCTTGTTTATAAAACCGAACTTCAATGCTTTTGTTATTAAACAAGCTAGCCGCTTTGTTAGATAACATAAACAATAGATACTGCGTAATTTAAACAAATTTCCTTTAAATTAGGGCTGTCATGCATTTTTTATGATTTTCTTAGATTTACCTACAGATTACATTTCGATTATTACTAATGAATGTAGTAATTTTTTATAACTAAAACATACTTCAAAGTTACTAATTAGTAATAGAATAGTTACTAAAACATCATAGATAATACAAAAAATAATTTTTAAATCGACTGCTACAGATAATTTTTACGGCTGACCGCATTTTGAAGGCTTGTCATATTTTACACTGATAAAGTTTTAAAATTAAATATTTTTACTTTCATAGCCTGTTAAATTACCTTTCTTGTGGTTTAAGTAAGCCATGTTGATATGTGACACACAGAGTAATTATATATTTTTTCAGAGTATTATCAGAGCGGAAGTATACAGACTCTCATGGTGTGAGCAGAGATGTGGGCTTGGTGGTGATTTCTCTGTCTCCACAGCCCATTCTATCACTAGCAGCCAGATATAAGCTCAGCCCAGATGATACTACCAAGAAACTAGCAGGTAAGTTACACATGTAGTTAACATTAGTAATCTTTTTCTTAATTTTTCTTTAGAATTCAGTTTCTTTGTATTTAATAAGAACTACATTCATTAATGTTGGTTATTTTGCTGAGATTCCCCTTCCCACATCTTTAGAATAATCAATTATGTAATGGTTTTATATAAGAGGTCGAGAGGCTCGAGTGCCACATCATTTATAAATTTTGGTTACAAATTTTGATGTTTAAATTTTAACAGTTAATTTAAAATATTTTTTTTTGAGGCCCTGCAGATATGTTCGGAAATTTAACTTTACTCATTTCGTCGTTCATCCAAAATATTTGCGGAATAACAGTGTGCATTGCCAGCCTTTAAGGAACACACTTTTTTTAAGGTATCCATGTCATATTGTCCCGAAAAAAAATATTAAATTAATTATTTACTTGTTTCATTGACAGCCACTGGTTAATGCCCACTGGGCTAGAGATCCGGGTCTTGAAAACTGGTATTTACAAGAATTATATTAATGAAGATAGATATTTGTTTTTGAGCTGTCAATGTTTAAATTGTACTTAATAAACTTATGTAAATCTTGCACCCATAGTAACTAAAGGCTATGTCAACATTGATCCAATAAAATTGTGAAAAACTGTGACAATATTATCACTATTTTAATACCTAGTTACTAACTAATATAGTATTAATTTGTTAAAATATTTAGTTCTATAAAACTTGTAATTTTAACTTCAGGATTCTTCAAACAGTTGGGGGCAGACTTAGTACTCGATATGACAGTTGCAGAGGACTTATCTCTATTAGAAGCACAACAGGAGTTCATTGAGCGATATAATAACCATCAGGACGACCCTAGTGGTAAACATTTACCAATGCTTGCGAGCTCATGTCCAGGTAAGTGAAAAATATTTAAAATTATTAATGTTTATTATTAATGCTTATCACACTTTTGAAGAATTATGTTATTTAAGATCATTGAAATACAATAAACAACTAGAATTGAAAGCAATCGCCTATTAAAAGGTCGTAAAAATGTTCGAGCAGTGTTGTATATACATATACATTGACTTATACAGATAACATTTATTCAAAATAACACCTTATACTGTGGCAGTAATGTTCAAAGTCATTGTAAATGCTCATTGGAAACTCGGACGGGAACACGAGGCAAGAAAATTTTAGCAATTGAAATGTACTAATCTTGCAAAATGATTAAAAACGTCAAGGAAGTTACACAATAAGTTTGGATGTGCTGAACCGGATTAGCTGGACAATTTTTCACTGAACACTATGTCATTGCGTGGCGTTGTATTCAAAGCGCGGTCGAAACACAACTAAACAAAAACTGCCTGATAGACAATTTTTGAGTGTGATTTTGAGTCTAGTTGTTTATTGTACGTCAATGAACACCAAGCATTTTAATCGAGCTGCTGTTTTTAACTTATTGTAATTGATTTAGGAATTTTAGCTTGTGTAGCGACGATAGCTAAGCACCAAGCTTCAGGACTTCTTTGGTGATACACGAAAGAGTTCTACCGGGAATCTACATTTCTTGCGATAAAATATTTCTTTTCCAATAGGATTTCAGCGAATCTTCACTTTTTTAGACGCTTTCTATTAGCTTCACCTGAATGTATATTTGTTTGTTATTTGGGTGCGGTTTAGAGAGAGAAACTTCGTTGGTTTATCGAGGACCGATGACAATACATTAATTTATTAAACTAGATTCCATTTTTCGATTTGTAAAATAAGATTTGTGTTAATTTTTATCTATCGTATATAAGACAGGAATTGATGTTAATTTTAAATTTCAATCATTATCTTTAATCGATTTATCTTATAGGGTAATTCCGGGGTAGATGGCCACAAGACAGAGATGGCCCAACGAAATAATTCCTAAACTATTGGCTAGATGGCACTTGTAACAGTTTAGTTCGCTCCGTGACGCGCGTGAGAACAAAAGGTGCATGCAAATATTTTGCGAAATAAAATCAAAAAGTAATTAAAATTGTTGTTATTTGATTTGTGTAGTGCAAATATTTTTAGAGGGTTCTTGTTTTAGGTTGTCGCGTTATTTTTTTCGTAAAATAATGGTTATTTTTGGTTTGGTTGCAAGGTATATGAGTAACAATGTGTCATAACCTCGAAATTACTCGCATCGTATCGCGACCTTTTTTTTTATTTCTGGGTGTGGTCATCTCTCCCGGATGAAAAGGAGAGATGGCCAGTGTTAGTCGGATGATATGATGACCATTTGGCAAAAGAACTTTTCGACTTGTAAATAAAAGAAAAGCTATCCGAAGACTATCTGATAGCAGTGACGGTGTTCCATTAAAAATGATAGTAAATAAGAATAAGAGGTTAAATGAAAGAGATTATTGTCGCGGATGTGGAGAAAATTATTATAAAACTCGTCTCTGCGAGAAATGGCTCCAATGCACCGTGCATTGTGCCAGTCGGAAAATTGCACTGAATTCGAAGACATGTGTTCTAAATGCGGTGCAGAGAAAAAGAGGCTGTCAAAAAATAAGAAATTTAGAAAGAAGAATTAAGGATATGGTCATCATACCCATATACCACGGGAGAGATGGCCAATCGTAATTTAAAATATATTTTTTTAATTTGATTGTTTAAAGTTTAATTACAAATAGAAAAATCTATAAAAATATATAAGGTTTTTTTTAACAGCATTTACGAAAGACTATGGCCAACTATCCCGGACTTACCCTATTAGGAAATGTTCGAATACCAAAGAGAATTTATAATTTAAATAGTTTACAAAAACTAAAAAAATACTAATTATTTTTGTTACAGGTTGGGTATGTTACGCAGAGAAAACACACGGGAACTTCATCCTGCCGTACATATCGAGTACGAAGTCTCCTCAGCAGATTATGGGCTCGCTGGTGAAGCAGCAGCTGTGTCGGCAGCGGGAGCTGAGCGCGGGTTCCATCTACCACGTGACTGTGATGCCCTGCTACGACAAGAAGCTGGAGGCGTCACGCGAGGACTTCTACAGCGACGTGCTGTCGTGTCACGACGTGGACTGTGTCATTACCGCCAGTGAGTTCACTCATCTATTTTAAATTATTTTTATGTAAGTAAGTGATGGGACTGACCGTGCTAAGTGTGTGTGTGTGTGTAATACAACTTTTTCCATGTCGTTTCTAATAATATTTCAGTTGAGCTGGAGCAAATGTTGTCTAACAGAGACCTTTCCCTGGCTGACGTAAACGGCGTGGAACTAGATCGCGTGTGGGGCGAAGAGGCGGGCATTCGGAGACACGTGGGCTCGGGCTCTGGGGGCTACGCAGACCATGTGCTGATGTACGCGGCTAGGCAACTGTTCGGAGAGGAGGTGCAGCCTGTGTATAAGAACCTGAGGTGAGATATAATATTCACAACACTCAAATCTATTAATTATGGCTTCATTTCCATTAGCATCTGCACACCTTGTTCACCACATATTTATTTTGCTATTATTTTTTGAATGGTAGTGCCATGTTGGGTCCTAACGGACACAACCTACTCAGGCCGGTACGCCATAGACTACTCCAGGACGGTACCAGGCTATGTAGTCCTGGAGAATCCGTCCCTGGGCGTCCACAATTAGGACCTGTACCTAATAGTGCATGCCCAGACTGCCCCACGTATTCTGGAGGGGGCAAACCTGTGCTGATTCCGGCAAAACAGAGCAGGAGGCTCAAACCTCCACCTTAGCTGTAGACTTTTGCTCTTTTCTTTATGGAATCAATTACCGACTGCGGTTTTCCCGAACCGATACGACTTAGGGACCTTCAAGAACAGAGCATACTACCATCTTAAAGGCTGACAGCCCATCTCTTGACACCTGTTGTTACGGATGTCCATGGGCGGTTGCCTCACCTCTCCCCATCCCGTGAGCCTCTTGCCCGTTTGCCATTTAAACTTAGTATTTAGGCACTTGATACGAAATAAATAAATATTTGTTCAAGCGTTTTTAAATTTCGATCTGAGTGGGGTTGAAAGTTCGAATGAAAGTCCAAACAAAATCACGCTTTCAAGATTATAATTTTATGATTTTGATTATATTTGGTACAAAAATAGAACGCTTAAAAGTTACTGGAGCACTTTTAAGAAAACATTGTTATTCCCATAGGAAACTATATGTGGGGTGCGCACAACCGCAAAACCTTAATGTTTTAGCAAAGGTTGGAAAAACAAGATAAAGTAGTTTATTAATTTAATGCTAACCGCAGAAGTTTGTTTGTGTATAATTTGCAAAGTATTTTAGAGAATAAAAAAAATGCTGCCCCAAGTGACAAATCCACGCGGCCTAAGTATTTTATTATTTTACGAAAATAAGGGACGAGACGAGTAGGACGTTCAGCTGATGGTTATTGATACGCCCTGCCCATTACAATTCAGTGCCGCTCAGGATTCTTGAAAAACCCAAAAATTCTGAGCGGTGTAACATAAGATGTTAAGTCTCATTTGCCCAGTAATTTCACTAGCTACGGCGCCCTTCAGACCGAAACACAGTAATGTTTACACGTTACTGCTTCACGGCAGAAATAAGCGCCGTTGTGTTACCCATAATCTAGCCGGCCTATTGTAAAAGGAACCTCCCAGTGGTAAATCGACTTGTAACAATGACGACAATACGACAAAAGAGAAAGATAACATTCTGGGCACTCTTTTGCATGTGCACAGGCTGGATAAATGCACAAGAGTAAAGAAACTTAAAAGTCCTATTCTGACTAAGTAATAATACGCAAAGGTAAAATTAATTGTTTTGGCAGAAATTTACACGACCATTGCTACCGACAAGACTAGATTAGTGTTCAGTTATTTTTACAGCATCATGACGTACGGTACTTTGCTGTGGGGACATGCTGCTGACATTGATATAGTGTTTGCTCTGCAAAAGAGAACTGTTCGTGCTATATATCAGCTTGGTTATAGACAATTTCTCAAAGAAAATTTTAAAGAAATAAATATTATGACTGTTCATTGTCAGTACATTTATGTACTTTTTTGCTAGAAATAGTGATTTTCATTATTATAACACTAGAAATAAGGGATTTTAGTAAGCTTCATAACATACATAATAGCTTTGAGGGTAAATGTATACAGTTTTATAATAAAGTCCCAGTCACTTTTCAGGCATTATCTATAAATACATTTAAATGTTTAATTAAAAATGGCTCTGTCGTTAATCCGACTACTACACAGCTGAATATCTAAGTGATCGGACAGCCTAGGCCTGGATTATGATTATTTTATAGCAATAACAAAGACAGTACAATATTGTATATTTTGTTAAAAAGAGCGGAAAAAAGAATGCTGGGAGAGTTTCTGACGCCACTTCTTTTCTCTCAGAGATTTTGTTTCCGAAGCGGTTGTAGCGTTTTAAGTGACACCAAAAAGTATTCTAAAGGAATCAAGTTTGAGTCAGTTTTTTTAGAACCGCGCGCTGTTGTATATAGTGTTTGTTTTGTGTGGGTGGAAATTCTTATACGTTTATTAAATTCAGGGGTTACCTTTAAATGGGGAGAGGCATTCAATGATTACAACACGATAGTCTAGTCTTGTTTTAATAAATAAGTTAAGTAAGTTTTTTGCGATCACTAGCTCCATCTATCCATCTAACATGTATGTTACATTATTGCCATCGTGGTGAAGTTGCAGCGTACCTAATAGAATAGATGGCAGCACTTTCAATGCAATTCTTTTCATGTGCCAATGTAGGGAAGTTGCACCCCCTGGAGTCAATTATTCCCCCTATTTCGTGAAAAATTTGTTGCAATTTTAAGAATAGAATAGAAACGCTTTATTAGCAATAATAAACACATACCTGCAATTTACAGTATTAGTTACAATCTTACAATACTAAATTAAATGAATTAGGTAACAAAAAAAATAATATAAAATAAAAATTATATAATAAAAAATATAAAAATATATATATTTTCAATAACTGTGCGGCGCGTGATTCAGTGCTAAAAGGAGCTGACTCAGTATATTGTTGTGTCAGTGCAGAAGACACCAATACAATACTGGTTTTCAGCAGCCCCTCGTGACATTTGGAGTAGATAGTTGTTGTAGTTTTCCCATCGTAATGAATTTTAAAGTGAAACTTTTATTGCATCGTCTCAAACTTTTTCGTCTGTGTGTCGCATGTCGCATGACGGTCGGGCGGCGCCTATAGTTCGCATATTGGATGCAATTGCTTTCGGGTGGAAGAGTAGGTTCGAACCCCGCACACTTGATAAAGTTTTTTTTTATTTTATAAAAATGTAAAGCATAATTAATTAATAAATTTGTTTTTTTTTTCTATGCTGATATTAATACCTATGTTATTTTGTGAAAAAAAAGTTTCACTTGCATCGTGGTTTCATTTTGCTTTTTTTGTTGTCAAAGGGAATCTATTAAAATTATTATAATATTATGTTTATTTTGTCTTATGTTGAAACTGATAGAGTTGATATTATGATAAATAAATAATTGTAATAAATATAAAATCATATTATAATTTCTACAGAATGTATACAATATCTATATTATTGGTAGCATTATTTATTTAAGACTAGCTGACCCAGCAAACGTTGTATTGCCATATAAAGTAATAAGAAAAAAGTCAACAATTAAAATATTTGGGATATAAAAATTAGATGACGACCGATTCTCAGACCTACTAAATATTATCAAATCGTACATAAAATGTATCGTACTTCAATCATTATTTTATTCGATTGCCATCTTGTATATTGTTCTGTTCCATCCACAGTTAATCTACCAACTATAGTTGGCTAAAATTAAGTATATGTTTTACCTCCTGAGAAAGTTAGAAAGCTATAAAAATTCTAAGTAGTTATTCATTTCATACTATTCTTTCAATTTGATTTCTGAACGACGGGGGACACAACAAAGGAAAAAGTTCCGAAGAGCTGTTTAACCTGATTCCTGCCGCCGAATTCCACCTACGCACGACACGCCACAAGTTAGGATTTCATCCCCACCATCTGGATGTGTGGCGGTCCTCCACAGTGCGGTTTTCAAGGAGATTTCTCCCTCGTACTACAAAGCTATGGAATGAGCTTCCTTGTGCGGTGTTTCCGGGACAAAACGACATGGCTACCTTCAAAAAAAGCGCGTACACCTTCCTTAAAGGCCGGCAACGCTCTTGTGATTCCTCTGGTGGCGGCGGTGATCACTTAACACCAGGTGACCCGTACGCTCGTTTGTCCTCCTATTCCATAAAAAAAAACACTTGTTTTTATTTAATTCCCAGCATTTTCATATTTATTCACCTTTTAAACCTTCTCTGGACTTCCACAAATAATTCAATACCAAAATTAGCCAAATCGGTCCAGCCGTTTTCGAGTTTTAGCGAGACTAACGAACAGCAATTTTTTTTATATACATATATAGATGTATAATTTGTGGCAAGTACCATAATGTGATGCAACAGCTGAACCCTTGTGACATTGTATATTGTTTTATAGTGTTCGTCATGAACCGGCCTGATCTGTTTCAACATTTGTGTTTTTTCTTTTAAAATAAACTGCGTAACAATTACATAGTTGCATTCATTTATTCGAAACCTTGCGTTATTATTCATGAGACACTCGTAATTTAATTAATTATATTATGTACCTACCTACTGTATGAACATACTAGAAATAAATTAAGAATGAATTCATTAAATAATGTTGACTGACTTGCATCGTAATGTGTTTGGTCGAAGTAATTTCTTCCGCGAATAATCACTATCCCCGTTATTATTAAACAGCCGCTTAGGAGTGTTTTATCTCATTCTGACTTTGGTCAATAGAAGAAGACAGAGTGAGAATTAGCAATGCTTTAAGTTAGCAGACTATTATGAATAAGGGGGTATGAAACTATGTGTCTATGTTGGAGTTTCCATATCGGTATTGCCAAGTAAATATTCAAACGAATTTAGTGTTTATTATAAAGGACTTGTCCCGATTGTCTATGGATTATGTTTTTTTTAATTTTGCGGTCACTAAACAAAACCAAACTACGATGCCCTATATAATAATTTGAAATACCTTCGTTTTTGTTAAATTAAATATCAAAGGGGCTACATTACAAAGCAAAACTATATAGACTTTATTACTAGCCTTATGTCAACATGGTATATTTATATTATCTGCCTTAAACTGTCAACGTCAAAATGTTTGTTTATGTTTAGCAAAAAGTCCAAGAATAGAAAAGGCTGCCCGACTTGGATTATATTATAAGTATCGATTACTTAGGTTGATACGATGTTTACGTTTGTTCGCGATGAACAAAAGAAAGATTGATATCTTCTTAAAGATTAATATTTCGTCTGTCTTAACAGGATTACATAAAATAGTTCTTGTGTAGTTGAGGTGCCGTGTGCAATGTGAATGAATGTTGTATTTGACAGATAGATGAAGGTATGATTGACAGAGTAGGTAAATGGAGTAATATTAGAGTAATTGTTTGATGGGTTTAGGTGTATGACTCGATATAATAATAAAATTTAATTTAATCCAGTCGACGATAGGAAATCTGGCGTCGACTATGTTGTTATTTTTATAATATCATTTCTGTATATGTCTCCTGGCTTTCTATAATTTGATATTGCGTTCCTTGTCGCGTATATACAGCACAGTAGTTAAAACATGTAATAAAATGCCGCGTGCATACAATTACTATGTGGTAAACTCTGTTTACTATCAACTCGGAGCTCCATCCTATAATGATTTATACATTCCCCCAGTTAACTCTATAATGCTAATTGGAGGCTACAGCGAAAAGAAGATATCTATTGTGTTGTTGTATGAACTTATGATTGTTGTGACTTGTTTGATGTTTAAATTGACACTTAATAAAGCTTTGGAAATAAAAAATAATCTGTAAGTGTATTGCTAGAATGTATCGCACATACAAAAAATATGTTTATTTAATTTGAAAATAATAAAAAGTAATTTAAATGATAAAAAATATCAGCCAATGTTATTTTTACAATAACACAAATACTGCATCGAATCCATACTAAAATAAACATAAAAAATTACATTTTTAGATCTTAGTGATAATGATATTCAAATGTTTTTTTTTTTGTGAAAACGCAGGTGTTTAACTTATTTTATCTACACCCATGCTTTAAATCCTCTATCAAAGATTCTGAAACAGTTAGCTTATTACCAACATTAAAACACCCAATGTCGTAATAACCATTACATCATCCAAACTAGTGCTGTTATGTTGTACTGAATTTCATAACAACACTCCTTGGTTTTTTTTCGAGCCCTTCATGCGCAAAGTTTCAACAAACAGCCACATTCTTATTGCTCGATGCGTGGTATCTGTATGAATTTCAAAAAAAGAACATTTTCGTTTAGGCGCGTTCCACACTACCAGAACGTGGCGCGCCGTAAAAAAAAGTAGGTTATTCAAAACCCCGCCATTTTTCTTGAAAAAATGAGCGATTCAAGTTTTGACAGCACACCGCCGGATATTTTAAACGCTGCAAAAGAACATAATATGCAAGTGAATTTGAATAATTGCACTATACAAAATGTAAATTACTACTAAAATAATTTAACTTATACTTAGTTTATTTGTATATAATCAGTAATGGATGATATTAGGTTACTACGACTGGCTGTTTTAAAGTTAACAGTAAGCTAACTGTTACAGAATCTTTTAGAGGATTCCTATTCTGGGTGTAGATAAAGTCTTGTATGCAACTGTTGATAATTAGGTATTAAAACACTTATGTGATAAACCCACATTCGTGTTTCAATACCCCTTATTACACAACAGTTGCATAAATAACTATTAATCATCAAATAAGGCTACATTGGTAGGCCTGAATTTAAAAATCTTTCAATTATAATATTAAAAGCACACTTACGGACAAGTCTTTTGTTTAATTGTTCATTTTCTTTTGATATTGTCTCTAAACCCGCAATATGTATACAGCACAAGCTCTATGAATTGTAAACCTTTATTCTTTTCCTTTTCAGGTCATTATTTATGTCCGCTTTAGTAACTAAATATAATAATACTTTATTTCATTTTCTTTTACACTCACTGCAAATAACTTAAATTACTAAATGTACAATATTTATTACATAATACCAATTATTTACATCTTTTTATCGCTAATTGTAATAATCCATTGAACATTGAAAAACGGTTTTGCAGTGATATTAAAAGAGGTTGACCTCTGACCCCAAAACTAGTTAAAACTGTATCTTCGGGGTCAGTGATTCCTCGACAAATGACAATGACAAACGAAACAAAATTAAAAAATAAAAATTTAATGTGAATGTATGTGTGTGTGTGTGTGTGTGTGTGTGTGTGTGTGTGTGTGTGTATGTATGTATGTGTGTGTGTTTATGTAATTCTTAGTGAGTAGGTTACAGTAGACTTTCCGTTTCTGAATATGATAATTGTTTAAGATAAGTTGTGGTTTTCTTCTTTACCTCAAAATTGCTTAGTGTGCAGATAAAAGTAATAATTTGACGACGTGTATAGCCGAGTGGTTAGCGATCCTACCTACTAAGCTAGAGGTCCCGGGATCGAATCCCGGTAGATGTCCGTGCAAGCATTTATATGATGAATATAGATGTTTGTTTCCAAGTCATGGATGTTTAAATGTATTTATGTATGTTTAAGTAAGTATATTGTATTAAATATATCATTGTCTTGTAACCCATAACACAGGCTATATATGCTTAATTTGGGGCAAGATAATTTGTGTAAAAAGTGTGTCAATATTAAAAAAAAAAACTCTTCTCATGAATCTTATTGTAAAGCTTAGAAGAGATATATTCGAGTGTTCTTAGTTCTCGTAAAATTGTGGGTCAAACGATCGCAATATAAGTCATAACTAACGTCAGAGGCACTGAATATTATCCGCCATCCCGCAGGAACCCAGACTTCAGGGAGGTGACGCTGGAGCGAGAGGGTACCGTACTGCTGCGATTTGCGATCGCCAACGGCTTCCGTAATATCCAGAATTTGGTGCAAAAACTGAAGCGTGGCAAGTCGCCCTACCACTACGTTGAGGTTATGGCGTGTCCCTCAGGTGAGTCGTCTGGACTATTGTTGGTGGTCACTCATATTGTTTGTTCGTTAGAGCGTTCTAATCTTAAAGGTTGCAGAATTAATATTTCATTAATGACGTCATTGTTTCCCAGTTTGATTTTGTTGCTTTATTGGAAGAGATAAGGGAAGATGTGTAAACATTACTGTGTTTCAGTCTGAAGGGCGCCGTAGCTAGTGAATTTACTGGGCTAATGAGACTTAATATCTTGTGTCTCAAGGTGATGCGCAGTTGTAGTGCCGCTCAGAATTTTTGGGTTTTTCAAGAATCCTGAGCGGCACTGCAGGGCGTATCAATTACCATCAGCTAAACGACCTGCTCGTCTCGTCCCTTATTTTCATAAAAATAAAAGAGAGTGCGGGTCACCTGATGATAACTCTATCCGCCGTTCTTCGTCCCTACTCCCGTCCATACTCTCTTGCAAACCAGAGAAATCACAGGATCCATGCTGGTTGTAGGTGTTTTATGTCCCACTCTGGGCCGGTTTTACATTGGTATTTGATCGATTCCAGGTTAATCGGGAGAGAGTCGTTGTTGCAGTCGGAAGTCACTCATAAATATTTATTTTTAATTGTGTTAAGCTGTAAATGATCCATCTGATGTTAAGCGGTTTGATGTGCACGTCAGACTAAGACCTAAGATAGAATGACTCACGTCCCTGTAATAAACGCAGCACCTGCTTCCATAAAAAAAATAGAATAACGTTTATTTGACTTTGACACGTTGACACAATAGTAGAAGATAATAGAGTGTGCGGCAGAAATAATTGTGGTGGTAGTACTGACCAAAAATTAAAAACAAAACAAAAAACACTATATGTTGGTACATACAGATAGTTCTATTATTGCTAGATCTTTTGAAGCAGAATTATTCTTGATAGTTGCTAATTTCGCTAAAATTAAGTTGTTGAAATAACCCAACGTCGCACTTAATATCTGTATTTTACAGTTTCCACTAATATTTGTAAAGTGGGTCAATACAATTTGGGCAGCGTTACCCCTTACAATTAACAATAAGTAATGCCCACTCGTTTTTTTTTTGCGCCCAAACAAGGGAAAGGGCTACCCTCCGGGATAACGACGGGAGGGAGGTGGTGAATGCTCATGCATACCATAACAGCCAAGTCTGCGTTGGTTATGTGGGACTCACGTGAAAACCTAGGTGCCTACCCACTAAACACCACCTGCAGTTGGCTTTGGGCAGGTGCCCTCTAAGCCTTCATCGAAGGCGACCTTCTCTCGAGGCGCAAGCGGCACTCCCTGTGGAGTATCCGCTGAGATCAGGTACAGGATCTGAGATGAGGCACGACCGTCTACCGTTATGATGCTAACAATTGTTAGTTGGCACTGATGTAGTGCCAACTAACGAATCAAGTTAACTAAAGATCTGAATATTATATACTATTATAGTTATTTCTAATAATAGTGGTAATTATATAAAGTAAAGTAAAGTATGCATTTATTCATGACAACACAAAACATATATACATAGTAAAATTAACAATTAAAAATTACGGCGTCATGAAAAGGACACCCGCTCAGTATTTTTGGAAAAGATTTCCAACACTGATTTTCAGTAGGTACCTACTAAGTCGACCTGTTGACAGTAGCTGTAGACAACACGGTTCCTTTTGTTATATAGGTCTTAAAAGTGACCATCCAAAATAGTAGAAAAAGAAAAGAAAATAAAAAATTGAATTGTAAAGCGAGTTTAAAAATGTATTATTTTAATTTTATTAAATAGGACATATAAAATAACATTACTAACACAGTTAGTAGTTAAATCAATGTAATTATTAATTGGGATATCTTATGACAGTTCATGACGTTGGTAGCTCTTGTTATCACATCAAGCTGACATGATATCTGTTCAGAGTGAAAATTCTATATAAATTATTGCCGTGTAATCCTTGCATTGTTGATATTTTCTAAAATTTAGTAATAGATATTATAACAAACAGATTGCTAGTAATAGAGAAAAAGTATTTTATATTTGTAGGGCTTTGTTTTCCTCTATTTGTTTCATAACTACGCAATAAAACGACTCGACCAAAAGCAGACGGGCAAACAAACCTACGGACGCGCGGAAACCTCGAGGTAGATAAGCAGTCGGTTGTCAACCGCTTTTGTTTCAGCCATATTCTTTCTTCTGTCATCGGACGAGTAATTTTGGCTTTGTTATATTGGCCCTCCACCTTACAGCCAAGTACAAGTAACTAACTACGTAGGTTGAAAATGGCGCTTGCAATCTTGTTCGTGCGCTTCAGCCGTGACGAAGGTACCTATACAATAAGTAAATACGAGTAGATCGTAATGTGTTATGAATCCAACGCAGCACCGAACTAATTACGATTCTTATTAGTGGGCATCTAAAGTAGCGATATCAGCTTTACAGTGTATCTGAGTGAAACTTCTGTTTATTCTCTTTATTCTGTGCCAAAAGTGTCACTTATAATAATATATTGACGCTTCACCGTTGAGTCCTATCGCTAGAGTAGCGCTTAATAGTCAATAACTAATTCAATTCAACTTCATAGGTTGTCTGAACGGTGGCGCGCAAGTCCGACCGTCACAAGGGGAGAGTACCAAAGAGCGAGTCGGTGAGCTAGAGACATTGTACAGGGGTCTCTCGCTCGCGGAACCCGAGCGCAACGCAGCCGTCGCTCGGCTGTACTCGGAGTGGCTCGGCGGCGCGGGCTCGGACAAAGCGGCCGCCATCTTGCACACCAAGTACCACGCGTTAGAGAAACAGGACATTGCACTCAATATAAAGTGGTGATTGTGGGGAGAGACGAAAACAATTTAGTTAAGAACAACTCTGTTCCTCGAAGGAATCAAATCTGTCCTCTGCTACTCTCTATTGTCACCACTGCAAACGAAGTACTTGCATATGCTGCAGCCTGCCAGATACAACTCTACAGCACTAATGCCCATTTTCACCAATGGTTTGGGATTTACTAATTTTATAGATACCCGTTTATGCAAAGAATTATATGATTATATTAACCGATATTAAAGGAGACCAGAAGGTCTCTAATAATAAGTTATCTTAAATTTTAATATTTACCGGTAAAGAGTTACGATTGGCACATTCTTATGAAAAAGGCCTGTCACATAGGTAAGTGTAGTTCACTGGGTGAAACGTATTCTTAGACAGGGGTCCTTTATTTTAACAGGCACATAGTTATGTATCGACTTAGGCAACGTTGGTGAAATAGCTTATAAGAGTCTGGTTCTTCCTGGAAGCAACGGGTCTAAGAAGTTAAATTTGCAATGGCACATGAAGGTCAAAAACACCGTAAAGATTCATCATAAATCTTAATTGAAAAGCGTTAATAGAGTTAAGATTATGCGGTTTTCAAGGAACTTTCTTCCACGTACTACAAAGCTGTGGAATGAGCTTCCTTGTGCGGTATTTTCGGGACGATACGATATAGGTACCTTCAAAAAAGCGAGTACACCTTTAAAAAAGCGAGTACACCTTTAAAAGGCCGCAACGCTCATGTAATTCCGCTGGTGATGGAAGCGAATCTCGTTTGTCTTCCTAATCTATAAAAAAAAATATATAGGCCTATTACTTACTCTTTTAATAGTCTTGTTTATTGCAAATTTATTCCACTAGTAAAACCAAGTATACTTATGGATTTAGATAAATATTGATGTAATAAACTGTGTTTTAGGGACTGATTAATCTTGTAAGATTTATGGCCGTTCCCAATATTCAGTCTATCTCATACTTGAGATAAAAATCGTAACCATCGTTGACTTTTCTGTCCCAATAAACTTATCGACGGTAACTCATCTTATCCGTACACGCTGTCTGTCAATGGGACGACGTATAGCTTACCAACCTTACTTACTAGCGTCCCAATATAGGGCGATAATAATGACTTATCGGGTATATTGGGACAGCTTCAGAGTATTGACAGCTAATTACTACAGTAGACGGTAGTAATTTCTCTCTATCTGTAGATAGTATATTGGGAACGGCCGTAAGTTGAATGAAATTATTGTTGATTCGGTTTTTAAGTTTGTTTTGAGCAGTTTGTTATTTTTTAAGTTATATCGTTCACGTCTGGGATTATGTATACCAGTTTTAGCTGGGGCGTAACTCGAGGGTCGTTGGCACTAATCTCACATCCCCCATAAATTTGTAGAAATTAAGTTTGTTTTGAATGGTTCTATTCAAATGTTCCGTTTAGTATAATATTGTGTATTTGTGAGTGGAACTGTATATTCAATTGAATAAATAAATAACGTATCTGCCACGTATTAGCATAAGCGATCATGCAATGGTTTGTGTATAATGTATATGTAGTTGTAAGAAATTGTTATGTAAATATATAATATGTTAAAATATTATAATATACTTTACTGTTGTGTTTTACTTGTCCTCATACTATGTTTTATTAAAAAAAATCAAGGTAGGTACTAGTTAAGCTAAAAATGACTTAGTTTTGTTGGCCGTGTGTGAAGAAGCGTTGTCATGATGTAGGACATAGGTTCTAAACGTGGGCGATAACGCCCCCTTATGGGCGTTTGAGACTTTCGGGGGGGCAGTAGAAGGCCCAGAGAAAATTAGGGGGCATTGAGATGGCGCAGATGGGGCGTGGGTAGATTAAATTAAAAAATGGTTGAGAAACTATGATGTAGGAGAACGCGGCTTTTTGGTCGTCTGGGTAAACAAATGGTAGAATACCACTCATCATGAACACTCTTTTGATCTTCAAGTGGAATTGTGCAGATGGGACTGAGAAAAAAATGCGATCATTTTTTTACTAACGTTTCTCGCCTGCCTCACTTTTGTTGGCCAGTTCTTATTTTCAAACACCCATTCACAAGATTGCCTTTTTTTTTCGGGTTCAAAACAATAAATCCACGTTTCGTATCCTGTGACAATGTCATAAACAGCATTAGAATGTCCGTGGTCGTACTTTATTAGCATCTTTGAGCACCATTTCACGCGAGCCCGCTTCTGCTCCGCTGTTAGTTCCTGAAGGATCCAAAGACAACAAAGTTTCCGAACTATCAATTTTCCGTGTAGAATTTTCTGAATTTGGCTCATACCAATCCCCAAATATAATATCGCCATTACAATGCAGTGCCGCTCAGGATTCTTGGAAAACTCAAAATTCTGAGTGGTACTACAATTGCGCTCGTCACCTCCTCGTCAGATTCATAAGATATTAAGGTTCATTTACCCAGTAATTTCACTAGTTACGGCGCCCTTCAAACCGGAAGACAGTAATGTTTATACATTACTGCTTAACGTCAGAATTAGGCGCCGATGCGTTGATTTGATGCGCTGATTGTTTTGCGTTTTAACAAATCCACTTTCAGTCATTGTAAATAATAATTATACAGATCATTGGCTAACAAAAACCCAACACAAAACTTAGTATATCGCTAACCACCGAAAATAACCATTCCTATGCTCATGTTTATCGAGACTTTGACGTCACACTGCGCTTCACCCAATAGCATTGCGTTTCGATGTTTTATATTTCGCGCGTATTTATTGCATTTGTTTAAATTTAATATTTATTATTCAGCAAAAATTTTACAAGAAAAACTTTTTAAGATAAAGTATTGACTTTAATTTGAATTTTTTAAATATCGACAATCGATAAAAAAGTGTCAAACGCTACAGATAGATTATAATGATTATTCTAGATGAATTAAATCAATACTCTATCACTTTTAATCACTTTAAGCATTCAATATTAGCTTATTATTTGTTCATAAGTGCTTACCTTTCTATGTATATATATATATATATATATATATATATATATCATTAGTTAATTATCGATAAAAATTATGGATTGATTCCAACCCTATATATTTATTACCTATATTGGCAGCTCTGATATTATGTAATTAGTTGATTATGTTGGTATCAAGATTTAGTACAATACAATACAAGTGACATTTATCATTATTTTGTATGGCACTCCCGTCTCTTGAACGTAGTGTTTAAATTCTCTTTGATAAAGAGAACCGAATCGCTGTTATAGCATTACAATTACAATATGGTATTAGTAAAATGTTTGTGTTCCGGGTTATAAATAGGTACAATGAGGCCTCCTCTATTTGAGACAGAAGAATAAGATCTGGTCGTCCACGTAGTGTTCGTTCGAAATAGGTGGTCAAAGCAGTAAGGGAAGAATTCCAAGAAATCCTGTCCGAAAAAA
The DNA here is from genome assembly GCF_905404315.1 of Leptidea sinapis. NCBI lineage: Eukaryota > Metazoa > Arthropoda > Insecta > Lepidoptera > Pieridae > Leptidea > Leptidea sinapis. The sequence goes on from NC_066265.1 coordinate 30,653,873, forward strand.
AAAGATTTCATCTCGGGAGGTGAAGATAGCACCTAGTCATGTAAACCATGTCGCGTATTTTTAAAGATGACTTAGGACTTGCAGCCTATAAGAGACGTATCGGTCATTTCTTAAGTGATAATTTAAAAAAGAGTAGGGTGGTAAAATCGAAACAACTACTGAACGGTGCGGTACGCAAAGGGAGGTCACAGAAAAATTGTTTGCGGGTGAGATTTTTTTTACAATTCTGCAACATTTTAACAAACAAAATGACCGTATTTATGCTCAAAGACTAAACCTTAAGGAAGAACGTGGGCATTATCCGACCTCAGTGATGTTTTGGTGGGGTATTAGCTATGAAGGAGAGAGTGAGCCATACTTTTGTGAAAAAGCAGTCTTGGTTGGAAACGAACGTTTCGGATGTATGGTCAGTTTTAGAGAGTACGGTTTGCTCTAAGCGCCATGATATTTTGGAGTCCCGTGATTGGCAGTGAAGAATTTTCCCATGGAAAGAGTGCGTGCTTCTATTGATAACTGGCCTGAACGTTAAAAGCACTGTATTGTAGCCGATGGGGACCATATGGAAAAAGCTTTTTATGTTTTATATTTATGTAACTAACACACTGTAAAAGTAATAAATGTTATTTGCAATATATTTTTTTTGTTTATTTCAGTATTTATGGCAAAACTAGGTATATAGACAGACTTACATAAACTACGTTATTGTAAATTGTTCCCCCCATATTACATAACAAATTTGGGAGGGAGGGGCTTGTTTGCGGGTCGGGTCGCTGCGACATTGCGATGACTTGTGCACTGTCACTGCGTTTTGTTGATTAATTACACCACCAGATAAAACTTCCAATTCACTCCCGACCCAATTAAAGCTAATAATTATTACTTGTGCGTCAGCTCAGAATGACAGATTATCTGTGTTGAGATAATATCCACTCTGCGACGCCCTCTGCGATAGGATACTGAATACCTAAAACATATCTTAGAAAAAATTACCACACGCTAGAATCAAAATAAAACACGTTTGATTACTACAGAAAATATTACATAATAATTTTGTGGGTTGGGGTCTGTAAAATTCATAAATTTTATATTCTTATGTTTCATTTTTCAACTGAGAATGACTAAATCTTATATCTTTAAACGAGCAATTCTTGTATATAAATATATATATTGTATAAAAATTACAATGGGACCATACGGGAAGCGCCAGCTTTCAAATAAAAAAAGAATTATCAAAATCAAACATAAAAAGAGAAAACATAACCACGAATTGAGAACCTCCTCCTTTTTTGAAGTCGGTTAAAAATGTAGTTTTATCCGTGTTTTAATGAGAAACTGCTACAAAAACATTAGAATACAAAGGTAAATTTCGCCACTATATACAAGACTATAATAGCTCAGATGGGACATTGGGTGATCCGGAAAGCAGAAGACCCCTGTTCGAATTCAGATGTCCTATCAGTATTTTTTGTTCAACAAACAAATAAATTAACATCTAAGGCCTATTATAATGTGAAAGATTATTTGAATGATAAAGATAGTTGGAATTAATGTTCTAAATTTTGTTAATGAATATTGTTATACTCATTTGAATGCTATTGTAACTTTTGTACTTCATCCTGACTTGCATAAATAACTTATAAAGATTGGTATGGATGTTTGTTTCCGAGTCATGGATGTTTATATGTATTTATGTATGTTTAAGTAAGTATATTGTATTAAATATATCATTGTCTTGTACCCATAGTACGGGCTATGCCTAGTTTGGGGCAAGATAATTTGTGTAAAAGTTGACAATATTATAAAAATAATTCAAAAGAAAAGTGTAGGTAATATGATAGGAGCCGATGATTAGTCGTCCTTATGATTTTGTCGGGTGTTGTAAATATACCGGAGTTTATGCAAAACGTAGTGATACGTAACGGTTCGGAGTCGGGACAGTATGTGACGGGCAAGCGCGACCGACATGTGCCACAGGCGTGTTGTTGAAACACCGCTCACTATTTACCAAACATTTACGAGAAATAAAGACTAATATATGTACCTAATGCTATGGGTGACTTTAGAGTGAGTGCTCTTACTAGATTATATTTTATATTATTTTGTATGATAGTTAAGGCTGTGATAAGTACGGGTTTAGGAAGATGTCCAATTTACCCGCAGTTACCCAATTACGATATCGGAAAGGTAAGTTGTGTTATATTCTTCGTCGCTTAAATATTAGGTACTACTGTGTTTTTTTATATATTTTCCCTTGCGTGTAACTTGAAAGTTTGTAAGTAGGTATAGCCTTTCAACATGAAAATGTACTTTGCGTATAAGTAGGTAATATTGTTTTTATTATTCATCGTTTTTTGGCTAGCCTGCCTGAGCATAAACTTATTTATATTTATTAGATAGCTACCTACTTACTTGACTCCTCCTCTTTGTTGTCTAATAGAACCTACCAACTTATAAATCAAAAATCAAATCAAAATCACTTATTCATGTAGGTCAAGGAAATGACACTTATAAATGTCAAAAGTTTTCTTTTCTTTTTATATTTACCGCCACTTCGGAAAGGCTTGAGCTTTAATGAGAAGAAGTGGCAAGAAACTTATTGCTACTCTTATAAATCAACACAGCTTCGTCTTTTCACAAATCATATCAGTTACAATATATTATGTAAAGTGATGCAAAAAAATACTCCAACGTAAAATACTCAACGCCTTACACGAGTAAGTCAAAAATAGTAAAAGTGAATTAAAGTGAAAACAAGAGTTATTGAGTACAGCAGATGCATCAATCCACACACACCGCAAATAAATAAAGGTATTTAGCGACCATTTTATTTAAGGAAATAAAATAAATCATATTTGCACATCAGTATACAAATACGTACAAATCGAAATAAAATGGCCAATAATCAATGGAATCCAAGAAAATAAGCTGTCTATAAAAATCTAATTAATGTTTTAATTTCTCCAAAAAGATCTCTTAAATGATTCTCTAGGACCTAAGTTATAAATAGCACGATTAGCCATTTGAAGGCTTTGATGATTTGATGGTATCAATATCGGCTGAATTTCCCCATAATAATATACCATTATATGGTAGTATAGGATATATGTAATGCATTATTTACTTCGTCAAACGTAACTAATAAATAAGGAAAGGGAATGGGCCAAAATTAAACTTTCATAGAAACCCCATATTGAGAGGAGTTCGATAGGATGTCTTGCCATTCACATCGACTTTCAGAATTCTATTCTTTAAATATTAAACGAGAAGAATGAGCGCAGTCCCTTTCATGCCATATTGATATAGTTCCCGGATCGCGATGAATGTTGAACACAATCGAAAGCCATAGATAAATCACAGAAGTTCTCAAGTGCATTCGATGATACTCCCAGGCTAAAATAATATTCTTAATAGCTTCACAACTACATCCATAGTAAAACGTCCCTTAGTAAAACCAAACTGTTTCATATGGAGTATGTAAGCATGAGTTTTTTTTTCAATATTTATGTTAAAGGTTCATAATATCGAAATAGGTCGGTAGTAATTTGAGTGAAAAGTGCTTTCCGACTGAAATATTTTAAAAACTATTGCAAGATATGGTGCTATCAATTATCAAACTAATAATTTATTAGGGGATTACAAAACTAAAACTTTCTCCAAAAGAAGTGAATCAGTGGCGTGAGTGGAGGAGACAAGAGTGCTTATTATTGAAATTGGAATCTCAAAAAAAAATCTTAAAACCATAGATTGCAATTTAGAGCTTTATTTCCTTAATACATCTACATTTTATTTTATAAATTGTATTTACTAGTAAGTTTTAATTAAATTAATGTTTCATTGTGTTAAATAAAAGTATTTGTTAGTATACATATTCGATATAAGGACCGCCTTTAGCGGTAAAAGCCTCCTCCATTAATTTCCACTCGTTCCTGTCTCTTGCAATTCTTTTCCACAACTTTCCTGCTGATTCTACTAAGCCATCGCTCCATCTCTTATTAGGCCTCCCTCGATATCGTTACCTATTTATAGAGGACCAGTTCATAACTACTTTAAACCATCTTTCGTCTTTTGTTCTTTGTATATATGCCCAGCTAATTTCTATTTTAAACGTAGAACAGATAAGGCTACATCTTTGCTTTGGATCTCTTTCTTATTGTATTAATACAAATTTTGTCTCATTTCTTATTTCTATTTTTATTGCTTAGATTATATTATTAAACATTATTAAAGTATTTGAGTTTTGATTCTTCTAGAATCCCAGTTAATAATATTCCAAGTCGTCTTTATTTAACTTGATGCAATTTGGACTATTTGTCTTTTTCATACAACATGCATAAAAAGTGGCTGGCAAAGCAGCTGTACTCTAAGTACTCTGGCGTTACAGAGAGTTTTGGCGGCGGTGATCACCAAACATCGGGCGTTCTGTACGATCGTTTGTATTCCGGTTCCATAAAAATAACGAGAAATTATGCATCATGATTAGATGATCTCTTAATATAAAGTACATCAGCCTTTGTTAGCTATAAAAGTCACAACAATTTTTTTTAAATAAATTTACAATTTAAACTAATAATTATTATATTACTGGATATTTGTAACAGTTTTGACTGAAATGTTTAATATTATTTATACACTTTTGTTACTAACCTTAACCCTTGCCTTTCGAGTCGGTTTTACCGTTTTACATACAATTAACATAAAAACACTCAAAGTGGAACGCAACAAATACCAGTACTAAGACTCCACATTGTTTTATAAGTAATCTAAATGACAATTCATTAATACATTGAGAAATAAAGAAAAAAATATGTACGGAAGTCTGAGAATTATTATTGTTTTTGTAACCTTCGCACCCCAATAAGCGTGCGCGAATGCATTAGCAAAGATAAGCTGTTTGCGGAAATAATTCATTATTAGTGTTATTTCATCATTCATATTCTTTACTTGTAAATATTTTTGGTATCTAATAAGCCAATAATGGACTTCCACTATTGTGTCGATTAATTCAAAATATGACTGGTTTCTTATATCTCCTAGTTCCCAGTCGTCATATGAAATATTCCTTTAAAGTTCAAATCTATATTTGGGCGTCTTCTTTACTTCCCTCATTGCTTTCATCATCATTTCTAGCTGAATTTTAAGTACCAGTTTATATATGTAATATAAAATATGTGAACTTAGTGAGATCCTTGCGACACTCCAGGTTAACACTCTCTGTGACACAATTTCCAAAATATTTTACTAGACAATATACGTCAATTAGTTTCATACTGTATTTTCGATCACCATATAATTTGAACAGATTTACCAAGGTATTGCTCAATTAATTTGTCTTACCTATCCTAAGGTTAACCTAACTAACCTAACCTTTGGATGCCATAGTAGTCTGTATATCAGAGTCTGGTAAACACTTTAATTGAAGACTATAATGGGTTACTTGAGAGTTGAGTTACCACAATATTTTTTTTTAAAACACGATTTCCATATTATTTTCTTAAATTGTATAATTATTCAAAATGTAGGTATATAGTTAAGTATCTACCAAAATAAATAACAAAAATGGTAAGCAAGGAATAACAGTTTAAAGAATTGAATGTTGAATCACGCCTAATATTTTGGTGGTCATTGACTTTGCTAACTAAGCTATGTAAACAATAGTACTATTTAATCGAACATAATCAAATAAAATGGTAAGTATTAAAGTAGGTAACATTAGGTATTGATTTGTAGAAATATGACCTCGTTTGAAAAATAAGTGAAACGCTTGACTGAATAAAACGATTCACGAGAATGTGATTTGAAACTTGATTTGAATGTAGCTAAACGTAGTTTAGGATTACGATAGTATAATGTTTAGTAGTCTATATCATATAAACTTATATCTATTTGTATATCATAGTTATTAGTGTTTATTAAATATAGCTATTAGGTTATGTATAATGATAATGTTAATTGATTGCCAAGTAAATAGCAGTTATACTTTTTTATGACTTTGTTTATGTATAACATTTTTTTATGATAGTAAAAATTCAGCTGATGGTAATTGATACGCCCAGCCCATTACAAATTCTTAGCGGCACTACAATTGCGCTCGTCTCCTTGAGACATAAGATGTTAAGTCTCGTTTGCCCAGTAATTTCACTAGCTACGGCGCCCTTCTGACTGAAACACAATAATGTTTTCACATTACTGCTTCACGGCAGAAATAGGCGCCGTTGTGGTACCCATAATCTAGCCGGCTTTCTATGTAAAGGAGCAAATGGTAAGTTAAGTAGAATTATATTACTATGATAACTACACTGGCCTTCAAAAGTAAGTATCACACTTTTAAAATTGGGATAACGTTTTAAGTTCACAAGATATACTTTGGAAATAAAAAGGACTCCAAAGAGAATTTAATTTTGTACATAAAAAATTTATAGTCGGTAACCTTCTTTTAAGAATTGGCTGAAAAAAACCTTCAAAAACAAAACCATTCCTTTTTCAAAGTGGACGTTTCCGAATTACAATTTTACCATTCACATTTTTCTTTCTGTTTTAAATTTTTTTCAAGATCGATGGGTCTTGTTTTAAAAATTTATGCTAAAAAGCACATAACATTTATTTATGATGCCTCTTTCAGTTGAAGAATGCGCTAGGATCATGGCTTTTCTGGAACTAGGCATCAGTATGCGTCGCACTGCAAGAATGGTGTGTGTGACGGTACGAACGGTCCAGAAGGTAAAGCGAAGGTACGAAGAGACTGGACACCATCTGAGTAGACCTTGTAATGGCAGACCCAGGTGCACCAGTGCCCGAGAATATCGTTATATTATTTCCACTGTGTTAAGAAATCGCCACCAAAATGCAGTTGAAGTCCAGCAACAGCTACTTCAGACCCGGAGGGACTACATTAGTGACAGTACAGTGAGAAGAAGACTTGCTGAAGCAAATTTGAAACCCCGAAGACCAGCGAGTGGCCCAAAACTCGAGAGACAGCATCGAGTAGCGAGACTGCGATACGCCCGTGAACACATGCAGTGGGATGAAGAGGAATGGTCAAGAATTTTGTTTGCAGATGAGTCTCGATTCTCCCTTTACACTTCTGATGGAAGGCGAAGTGTTTACAGGCTACCTGGTGAGCGATACCTTCAAGCCTGCATATCAGAAAGAGTCCAATACGGTGGAGGCAGTGTACATGTATGGGCTGGCATATCTTCAGAAGGTCGCACAGAGCTAGTAGCCATAGAAAATGGCACCCTCACTGGGCAAAGATATGCTCAAGAGATTCTCAATGAGTATGTAGGGCCGTATTTAGCAAATATGGGTGATGGATCGATGCTGATGCATGATAATGCCCGGCCACACACGGCTCATATCGTATAAGAGTACATTCAGGAGGTCGGTATCAGCGTGATGGCTTGGCCATCAAGAAGTCCTGATCTCAACCCGATTGAACACGCCTGGGATGAGCTTGGGAGGCTAGTCAGAAATCGCAGACCACCTACTACCCTCAGGGCACTAAAGCAGGCCCTGGTAGAAGAATGGGAGAATATTCCCCAACATCGGCTCCGAAACCTAGTGTTCAGTATGCCAAACCGGCTCGAAGCTGTAATCAGAGCTCGAGGAGGCAATACCGGTTATTAAAAATTAAATAACATGTAATACATTTTAGTTGAATTTTTTTACACTAAACTAATAATGTCTATTTTCATTGTTTTATCTTTTTTAAGTTAAAAATGTTACTAATGTATTATTTTAGTTTCTAAGAATTAAAGCCTATAAAATTTGCAACAAAACGTTTTTAATTTTAAATCTCTACCTTCTATAGTTAAGAAAAAAAATTAATTTGAAAAGTGTGATACTTACTTTTGCAGGCCAGTGTATAATTATTTATTTATTGAAAAACGTCTGGAGTAACGCGTTTGTTATTGCTAATGAAAATAGTACTCAAGTACAGTCGACGTGGACTTCGGGTTAAAGAGCAATCGATGTCATTGTATAATACGACCACACCTACCTTTAGCTTTGGCTTACGTCATAATATTAACAGTTGCCTATTCGAATGAAATTATAAATATTTTTAGCATTCCTTTTAGATTCTAAGCTTGAAACATGTTAAATACCAAACAAGGTAACAAAACAAATTGTTATTTTTGAGTGAAATCCCTCACTTTCTGGGATTAATTATACAAATTAAATTTGTAACCATTTGTAAATTTATGAACGATGCGGGACTCCAACTCGCGACCTCTCGGGTACGTCCGAGCGCTCAAATCAATCAGGCAACCGTTGAACACGTTCAATAATCGTTTCAAATTTCAAGCATCATTTATAAAGTTTAGTCACAAATTTAATTTGTACATAAGGTTAGTATCTTATACAAATTAAATTTATCATTGTCTTCCATCCATAGTACGGGCTATGTCTAGCTTGGGGCAAGATTTTTTGTGTAAATTGCAATATTATAATATATAATATTATAATATATAATATTATAATATACCAAAAATATAGTGAATTCAATAATGAATTGTGTTCGCTTTACAGATGACAGGAACCTGGTATGAAGTGGAACGATCATTCCACCTGATGGAGATCGCGGCGAGTTGTACTGAACTGGAAGTAGCCATGAACGAGAAAGGATATTACGTCATCAACGTCCACACGATCAATAGATGGTAACTAATATGGTGTACCCACGGCTACAATCAAAATATGCTATATATAGCTAAAAAACTACTAGGTATAAAATAAAAACAATACTTTAATTTAAAAAAAACATACCTTTCATATTAAAATAAGCTCGGCATGTGCTAGCACACATATTATGCATGTCCAGTGCCGATTTTCCGCTTGAGCCATTCTATGACCTTGTAGCTGTCCAAACTAAGGCTTCCAAACCGAGATCTCGGTATTGCGGGATCCCGCGCCATTTTCCAATCCCGCGAAACGCGGGATTACGGGCGCGGGATCCGCGGGATTTGCGGGACTGAAAAAAAGCGTGTATGCGATGCAAAATAGGATAATCTGAGTGAAATATTATTCTTAATAACTCAAGTTATTAACGGTTTAGTATTTTCGTGAAGTTTATTGATACATCCTTTTAAGGGTTTGTACGTGAATGAATCTTTCATTCATATCATAAACCCTTAAAAGAAATACCGCCCACAAGTGTGGAAGCAGAAAGGGCATTTTCTGCTGCAGGCTATATTACGTCTAAAATATGCAGTAGTTTGGCAGACGACAGTTTGGACATGTTGTGTTTCCTTCGCAAACATTTTCAGTTAGGATTAAAAGCTGACAAAGTTTATAATTAAGTAATAATTTATCAGTTTATAATTCTGTTGTTTTTTGCTTAATTTTTTAATTTTGCTTTGTGTATTTTTTGAAAACGATTTGATTTGTTTTCCTTTTTATTCAGTATTTGTTATTGTTTTTTTTTTGTGAAAAAAACAGTATAATTTGATTGATCTCATTTTAATAGTAATATGTACGTAAATAAATGTGGAGTTGATAAATTAATTGCTTAAAAATGTGCATATTTTCAATACGCGGGATCTCGCAAATAGCGAGATCCCGCGGGATTGGAAGCCCTAGTCCAAACACTTATACCTACGCATACACACATTACCTATACTACGCATACATACTACAAATACACACAAACATATATATGTATATATTACTTACTACTCTATGCAATCAATATATGATTGAGGAGAGTAGCTGATATTGAATGAATCTAGCTGATCAAAACAAGTAATCATCCGACTCAGTAAAGTCAAAAACTTGGCCTAAAAAAGCTTGCGGCTTGTGCACAGTAATTAATTTCACTTAAACTTATCCCATGCAACAGCCTGTATTCGACCACACATGAAGTACTATACCTCTGGCCGAGGACTTCCCAGTACTAATGCTCTAGTGCTGTTAAAATTTGACCGAAACAATGAAGCTCAAATCGTGGCGTTGGCGTTGTGTAGAGACGGCGCTTCATTGTGTGTCTTCTTCGACGCTTCATTTATCACGGGGAGTGTTTCGAAGTTGTCGCTGTTTCACCTGATTCCTGCCGCCGAATCCCACCTTCGCACGACACGCCACAAATTAGGATATCATCCCCACCATCTGGATGTGTGGCGGTCCTTCACAGTGCGCTTTTCAAGGAGCTTTCTTTCACCTACTACAAAGTTGTGGAATGAGCTCCTTAGTGCGGTGTTTCCGGGACAATACAACATGGGTACCTTCAAAAGAAGCGCGTACACGCGTATTTAAGGACCTTGGACGTAGATCATACTTCCACTTTCCGACTGGTGAACTTGCCCGCTTGTCCTCTCTAAAATAAAAAAGATGTAAAATAGTTTATCTACTTAAAGTGTTTGAATATACCTATTTTATAAAAAAAACGTTGTACTATGTTCTCTTAAATCGATTTTAATAATTGAATCTTAAATTTTAACACCATTAAACAATCTAAAAAATATGGTGAATAAATATATAAAAGCAAGGTCATCAAGTGGAGGCCCTTACTTAGGCCTAATTTCATGTATATATACATATTCATATGGCTCGACTAAATTTCCAGGACTGGGAATCCTTCAGTTTCATATGGACTGGGCATCCCTAGCTACGCGGGCTCGTCTGCGTTCCGGTACAAGCTCAACAACCGGATGCCGTACGTGATCGGCCGGTTGTTGCCCGGCGCCGGCCAGTACAACGTGCTCTTCACTGATTATGACCAGTTCGCCATTCTCTGGTCTTGTTCTAACTACAACCTTGCTCATTCAGGTACTTTATTAGTAGCAAACATAATCTTAATTTATCGAAGAGGAGCGTACGGGTCCCCTGGTGTTAAATAATCACCGCCGCCCACATTCTCTTGCAACACCAGAGGAATCACAGGAAGTTTACCGGCCTTTAAGAAAGGTGTACCTACACGCTTTTTTTAATGTATCCATGGCGTATCGCGCTCATTTCACAACTTGGTTGTAAACGGAAGAGAGTTCCTTGAAAACCACACTGTGGAGGAACGCCACACATCCAGACGGTGGGGTTAATAATAATAATCTACATTATATCAGCCTATTCTATTTTTATTCATAAAAGGCTTTAAAATGGCGGCTTTTAACTTTTTTAATTACAACAAAGTACCTACAGCTAGCAAAAATGGCATACAATTCCGCTCCTAAACTACATTATTTTATAACTGACTTATTACACGCGGCAGTTCTCCGTAAGTGAGAAAGAATGATAAGCAACTCCATTTTAAATTCTTTTTTTGCTGACTCGAGTTATATTTCTGTTTTTCTATTTAATAAATGTGAAATGGCAAAAAAGTCTAATATGCTATTTCCTACATAATTTAAAAGAGCACAAACATTCAAAGTTAATTTGAAAATGTCCCTACACCAATTTAAATTATGATCTAAGTAAGCAGTATTGTGTAGGTAAACATTATTGTGTTTCAGTCTGAAGGGCGCCGTAGCTAGTGGAATTACTGAGCAAATGAGACTTGACATCTTATGTCTCAAGGTAATGAGCGCAATTGTAGTTCCGCTCACAATTTTTGGGTTTTTCATGAATCCTGAGCGGCACTGCATTGTATTGGGCAGTGCGTATCAATTACCATCAGTAAATGAAAGTCCTGCTCGTCTCATCCCTTATGTCATAAATAAAAGATGTTTATGCTCGCGGAGTTACGCCTAAATAGACAGACTATTTTTTGAAGTTTCCGTCCCAATAGTTCTAGAGGCGATTTCTTCTGTTAACGTGTTTGGTGATCTCTTGCAGCATCCATTTATAATCTAATGATACAATCTTTGTAATATAAATTCCACAGATCGCATTTGGCTGCTTGGAAGAAAACGCGATATAGAAGCAAGCCTTCGGGCGCAGATCTACGGCATCATGCAGGACCTGAATCTAGATCCTGATCGACTCATCATCTCCAAGAATAACAACTGCACACAAATACCAGACATTGATGAGGCCAAATACACTTCATAAACTAGGAGTTGCTTTTTCTTAGTATCCACTATCCTGTTTGACAATTATTGTTATCAACAAAACCACACGTCAACTCCGTAAATTCTCATCAGAAACTCTATTCTTTGTCTCCAATATTATTTCCTATCCTACTCCATCTTTCTGATAGTGTTCTAACGGTTTATTTTAGTGCCACGAAAAAATAACACTGGCTGAACAGAAAAATAAAGATTACTGCCTGAACGCGATGCTCGCAAGTACAGAGGGCCTACCTTCAACTTTTAATAAGCGATGCGAATCCGATACAGTTCAGTTTAGGTACCTAAACTAGATTACCTCACAATGATCACGTTACCGAAAATATAATGACTATATCTTACAGAATTTTTTTATATAAAATTACAACTCTCAAGAGGTTGAGTCTTCGCTCGCTATTGATAGGCAGAGTGGTCTTCAGTATCACCGGAACTTTGGTAACCGGAAAGTGGTATTGTTTTTCAAACTGTAGCTGCCACTGCCAGTGGGAGGCACCTTTGCACAGGATGCCGGCTAGATTATGGATACCACAACGGCGCCTATTTCCGCCGTGAAGCAGTAATGTATAAGCTAATGCTTATACACAGTAATCTGTATTTCGGTCTGCAGGGCGCCGTAGCTAGTGAAATTACTGAGCAAATGAGACTTAACATCTTATGACGAGCGCCGTTGTAGTGCCGCTCAGAATTATTGGGTTTTTCAAGAATCCTGAGTGGCACTGCATTGTAATGGGCAGGTTGTATCAATTACTATATATTATTATACAAAAAAAAACCTCTCAGTACGAAAATACCCAAATAAGCTGGATACCAACATTTAAGTAAGTATAAATAATTTAAGTTGATATTTTTAATGTTCTATTAGAAACGAATGCGCCATTTAGGACGTTGATATGCCTCGATGCCAAACTTATCTAGAGTGTTCCATATTTATTTAACTATTGTTTATCAAATATTTGGACTATATATTATAATATACGAGTGTCACAGTCATTCCAGAGTTGGGCTAGTCAACAGCTTCTGATGATGCCTCGTGTAGAGACAAAGCACGTGTCGGATTTGTTGAAGCAGAGTTTAAATTACCGACTAACGTGATCGATCTATGGAGGGTTCAGCGGGGCGTGATTCTTCAGTGGAGTCATATATACCAGGCACCCATACACGCTTTATGGTCAAGGGCGTGCATATCATATAGGCAATTAGGCAGTGCCTACCTGAATAATGAAAAGAGGAACCTAAATAAGTTTATTTACTACCTACGGTAGGCAGTCTGCAGATGTCGATACTTATGTCGTACTGTCGGACTAAAGCGCAACTTCGACTAATTAGATCTACAGTGCCTACTTTGCTAGAAGACCAATTGGTCGTGCCCTTTTTATGGTATAGATACAATATTTAAGATTGTCGCCAACGCAAGTTGACTGCTGTTATTTTTGGAACATTAATACACTTCGTAAATGAAAAAATATTGTTTATTTACACAAATACAAGATTTCATATAGAATAGAAACACAGTAGGTACAATGAAGGTAACGTCACACTATGTTAGATATCTACTCTTTGATTTCTTTGGTTATTGATTTTGCTTGTAATATTGCTGTAGGTGCGATGCGATGATATTTTGACAAGTCATATTTGAAGGTTCAATCATGCAAAGAACACACTACCAGGACATAATACCTTGACAATAAAACCCAATAGGAAGAAGAGAGGGTGTTATTTGAAAGACTTTCCTTAAGTAACGTTGGCTGCTAAATTTATATAAATAAAAGTTTACTTTTTATATTATTCCCGAAGTTCATAAACACACACGTTACACACAGACACAAAAGCGGACTCCCAGGTAATACAGGTTTTGTTAAACAAGAGACGGCAACGAAATAGTTTGAAATTTTGATATTTCTTTTGCCGCTAAAACAGCGAATGATACAAACAAGATGGCGAATTACAAAATGGCGGCCATGCAAATTTACACAAACGATTCATTTAAAATGTACATTGTGTTAGGTACATCTTGTTTGGTGGTACGGAAGTTTTCCTGTGCGAATCCGATTCGTCCTTGAACAGTTTTTTTTATTGTTTAGGCCGACCCCAACTCAATACGTTAATAATTGTAATACCTACACCATGTATTTATCCCCGGAGCCCAATTTAACTTTTGAACAATAACTTAGAGCCTTTGTAGATGTATTTTTTGAGCAGGTGTTCAACACAATATATTTTTTTAATTGCCACCGTGGGTTTGTACTATTTAATAGTGTATTAATGTAGCATTAAATAAGCACATATGAGCTCCTTCACACACAGTAGCTAGGTGGCAAGCCAGCTAGGTGGGATCTACTACGGTGCAATTTCTGCCCTGAGGAAGCATTATTGTTTCGGTTTGCCATCGTTGCTAGTGAAATGACTGGGATAATGAGACTTCTAAGACTTCTAGACTAACATCTGTCTTTTTGTCTCAGAATCGAACGCAATTTAGTACCGCACGGGATCTCATTAAAAATCGTGCGCATTATTGCAACCGCAAAATTGTGTTATGTATTCAGACAGACAGAAATACCAAGTTTTTATCAATCAAATGTTTTTGTTACGTAAAAATGGCGCTGTGCCCGCAACGCAACTAAAAGTTGAGGAGTTATAGTAGAACCACGAGGATGCTGTCCGATTCTTTTATTTACTGGGACAATAACTGCGATTCTAAAGGTTACCGCCGCGTTACTGTACAATGCACGCTGTTACATAGTAGAAGAAAAATAACGAAACCATAAGTTAACTCGAAATTTTGTGTCAGTCTAAAATATCTGGCAGAGCGCAAACAAACCACTTTTGTAACAAGATAACTAATGCTAATATAATATATTGTTTTCTGGTGAATGGAAGACTACTATCGGAGTACGAATTTACAAAACTTTGAACATTTTTGCCAAGTGGCACATACAATATAAAAGAATTAATTTTCTATAAAGTCACGCTTAGCAAAAAGCTTAATTATTATCTATAATTAAATACCACAAGAACAATTTGTTATTTTTTAATATAAGGGATATTAAAATAAAACTTTTGGGATTAATGAAATTAAATTAGTAACCAAAGTTTATGAACGATGTGGCACTCGAACCCGCGAACTCTCGGGATCAAGATTCAAGAGGTGTTTAGATTTAGAAAAAGCGACATCTAAGTCAATTTCCTAATATGATATTATTGGGGTTGAGCAGGTCATCAACTGTAAAGTAGATCCTGTAGATGGAGCCACAATCTCAGAGTTGAACAAAACATACCAAGATTTATGAATGCTACATCACTCGAACGGAACCTGAGGGGTCGCGGATTCGAGTCGCCCATCGTTCATAATTTTTGGTTACAAATTTAATACCACAAGAAGTTAATTTATTTTTTAGGTATTCACGAAATAGCTCAGTGAACTTAACTATTGAGGTAATATTATGTACTACGTACTAGACTCTTTAGAACACGTCTCACCTTGATTATTTGTAACACAAGTTGTAGCCAGCTGTAGTCAACTCGCTTAGTCTATGCTAAGCGTTTGTACCAATAAGACGCATTTAATGACGACCGTTTAAAAATTGTTTGAAGTATATTCAGATACTTTATAAATCTAAACACACAAGTATTATTATCAAAACACGGTTTTATTGATTTAATTCGTGACGAAAAGACGTCATCGCGGTGACAACTGCCAAATTAAGTGTCAGAGTCCCGCTTTTTTTTTTTGCGCCCAAGCAAGGGAATGGGCTACCCTCCGGGATAAGTCAAGTTGCGTCTTATATTTGGTTCGCAATAGCTGCTCTAGTACGGTGTACATATTACCTCAATGGGTACATGCTGAGTACATTATAATACTGCCCACTTACCTCTCGAGAAGTTTTACATGCAATAGAACATTCACGAAAATTTACATTTTACACATTTTTAGGAGATATCACAATATGTAGCCCGTATGGTATAAGTGGACAAGACGTAGTATTTACATGTTTTATTTGTCGATCATATACCTAAATGTCATTAATATGAAAATTGTATTTATTACAGAACTTAAAATATATGTACATCTGTTGAAATTATTTAAACCATTCGATATTAAATGATTGGATGAAAATATGTTAACATATTCTTTAATTAGGTAGGCGATTAGTTTAACACAACAAATTAGAGGTTAAAATATCATTTACAATATAACGAATGTGTCACTGGTACGTCAATAAACACACATATAAGTTAGGCCAGCACAATCTTATCAAATACAATAAAAACAAATAATTTAATAACAGCTTGTTGTAAGTTTAATAACGAAATACACTGGATATATATTATTACGGTTATAAAATAAAAAATATAAAGCCGTTATTTCAATTTTACAGACACTTTGAAGCTTTAGGAGCTTCAATATAAGCCACAGAGAAAACAATAAATTAAAATAATCTATACTATTATGAATAAAACTTAAATATGTTGATATCTTCTATAAACCTCACAAGCATTGTGAACTGTCAATGGATTAACATAACAACATTAATAACTTAAAGGATCTGTCTCCAAAGCCATTCATAATGATAAAAAATTATGTTTTATTTTATGAAAATAAGGGATTGCCCATTACAATGCAGTGCCGCTCAGGATTCTTGAAAAACCCCAAAAATTCTGAGCGGTACTACAACTGCGACCGTCACCTTGACATCACATCACACCTTGACAGACATCAGATGTTGAGGCTAATTTGCCTAGTAATTTCACTAGCTAGCTACGGCGCCCTTCAAACTGAAACAAAGTAATGTTTACACATTACTGCTTCACGGCAGAAATAGGCGCCGTTGTGGTACCCATAATCTAGCAGGCATCCTGTACAATAGAGCCTCCCACTCTGACGTTTGCGTTGGGCTGCCTAAGTTTAAGCTCCGCATAAGCTTTTCATAAAAATAAAAATAAAATACGAAATCAAAGATTTTACACTCAGCAAAGTTTTACATAAGCTAAGTCTAAACAGAGTCTAAATACACTCTATAGATCTCAGCCTAAGTGTCATGTACTCTTAAGATTAATACTTTGCAGTAAGTAAGTGTGCAAATGGGTAATATATATATATATATATTTATTATACAGGTCTTCTAATGTTATATTATATATATTAGTAATAAAACGGTGCATATACCACAGACAGAAGGGACCCGTACAAAACAAGATATTGACTGCGGGCAGAATTAATTTTATTAGTTTAAAGTGCTATGAAGTAGGTGCAGAACTTTAACAAACAAAATTCTCATCTGACAAGTGGCATAGCGGCATGTCGTCAAGTGCAACGTAGTTAAAAAAAAATACGATTATTGTTTCTGGTAATAAAAGACGTAAAATTTACTATTTAGCAAAAAGATATATATTTTTTTAATTTCACTCCTCTTAGTTTGGGTCGCATAAAAAAATCTAATTTCTGTAAAATAAATTGCATAAATACGCATTTACTGTCGTAATTTTAGATATTATGATAACAAAAATGTCTCGATAACAATATACCTAATATTTACATAAACTAAAATATGACTTGAATTAAATAAAATGTTTGATTTTTCAATATAAAATCAAATATTGCATCAACATTATCCATAGTATTGTTACATATATTTTTTTTTTATATATTATAATGTAAAAGTAACAGGATAACTAACAATTTGATTGAGTGGTTTGGATAAGTGGTAAAATTAAGCCCAACAATATTGGAAGAAATGAATAACAACAAACAAATATAAACTAACAAAGAGTATAAAATGTAAATACCTAATAATTACTCTCATAATGACAAGACAACACAGAGTACACACAATTCAGACACACACAAATATGAACACAACTATTATTATTTTAAGACACAATGTTCATTGGCTGAACTGATGAGGAATGTGCCAAAAGCATGAAAGTTGATTTGTTTACATTTAAGAACTACTATATTATTTATTAATATTGCATTTCTTACGATTTATCAGTGTTGGTACCTACTAGTTTCAGACCATTCGGAGGTCATTCTTCAGGGTGAGTGTAGTGGGTGTGAGTCGAGGGTTATCACAAACCCAGACCGAAACTAGTCGGTACGCACACCAATAAATCGCGAGTAAAGCCGTATTAATAAATAAGTTAACATTGTCTCACAAATGTTTTAATAATATAAGAACTACTAATTCCAATAGACATGACTGTCTTTTGTTGGAGACATTGTTTTTAATGTATATGAGGTGTACCAAGTAGGTAGGTAGGTACAACAGCTGAAAAATTCAACATGATGAAAATTTGGGTAATAATCAATGACATTTTAACGTCATTGGTAATAATCTTAAAATGATTTCGGAATTTTAAGATAAATTGAATATTTACGCAGTCTCAGATGAATCGACACCACTGGAGTGTTGAACAAACAAACCAAGATTTATGAATCATGTCATTTGCATGTTTAGCTTAGCGTGTAAAGGGTTAGGGGCGAAATGTCCAAACACAAGACAAGAATTTTAAATCAAAAATTTGTATACAAATATACATAGAGATTTAATTAAGTGAAGGAGATGACATAAAAAAATTAATATAAAATATTATGTTGTTTGAATTTTTGGCACAACAAAGCGGAATTAATATCAATGTCATAATGTAGTGACCACAAATAATGGTCTATACAGGAGCTGATGTAGAAAGTTGTCAGCTGTTCAGTCCTCAGTCATAAGCATAGTGACTTGTACATCATCACCACATTAGTGTGATGCTTCAGCACCGAGTGTTAATGACTGGAAACATGATAAATCATTGTTTATGCAACAACTTAGTATCACTACAGATAATCTAGTATCTACCAAGTCACAACCACTGTATTAGGTTTGCCTAATATAATATTTATGTGCAACAATGTTTAATCTATATATTTAAAAAAGATTTCCACCAACTTTGACTCATCAAGATATCTCTGGAACCATAAGGCATAGAGACTTGGAATTTGATAGAAATATTCCTTTCCCCAAGTAGAGGTCAGCTAAGAACGGTTTTTACGAAATACACCCGCAAGTTTTTTCAGTGTGAACAGAACACTGTCTGTTGGGTCAGTTAGTTCTTTATACAATGCATTACTCAGACATTTTTGTCAAATACAATTTTTTTTCACTTCTTATGGCACACATCTCACCATCAAACATTGAACATGATTATGCATTGTTCTCTATGCTTGTATAGTCTCTCACTTCATGCAACCTCAGGCACTCAGCGTCGCGGTTGTTGTAATCATAACTCGAGTTAACACTGTCCTCACTGTTACAAATAGGAAGCATCTCCTGTTTCACATCGCTGGTTAATATGCTGTTGTTCATGGAATACTGATTTATCCAGAGCTGCTTTTCTTCTACCTCACGACTGACCACAATGAACAGTTCCTTTTCTTTACTGTCTAATTGTTCTTTTAAATATGCTATAAGGTCTGCACTCTGAAAGATTTAAGAAATAATTTAATTTAATTTGTAAGCTCATTCTCAATACTAATTGAAGGTGGATTATTCCTAAAGCAAGCTGAGCTTGTGCCTAGGGGTGCGACCCACCCTGTCTAACATTAAAAGGCATAAAAGGCATTTATTTTCTCAAAATTGATTCCTTTAGAATTCTTTTTGATGTCATTTCTAATAACTACTAGATACTACTACCACTTCGGAAACAAATGGCGCTCTGAGAGAGAAGAAGTGGTGCAAGAAACTCTCCCAGCATTCTTTTTTTGAGCTCTTTTCAATAAAAATATACAATATTGTACAGTCATTTCAATCGCTATAAAATAATCACAATCTAGTCCCAGGCTGTCTCATCATTTAGATATACAGCAGTGGAGTAATAGGATTTACGACAGAGCCATTTTTTTGTAAAACATTTCAATTTATTTATAGATAATGCCTGAACAGTGGCTGGGACTTTAGTATAAAAGTGTATACAAAGCTATTATGTATCTTATGAAGTATGTTTCATCACTAACAACATATAATCTTCAAAGTCAATCAATAACACATTGATGATTGAAAATTATTCCTAGTAAACACCACAATTAACTTACTCTGCCTATCAATTGTGGAGCATCCAACTTAGAGTCTAAATTATAAAAGTTTCCTTGTATTTGTCTGATTGCAATCCAGTGGCGCCTCCGGATTGGCAGCATTACAAAACCAAGTTTGTAGTCTGATGGCACATTCAGGATAAAACCACAAATATTTGCCAAATTCAAACAGCCTGGGTCTCTGAAAGTATTTAATGTTATATTTTTAATATAATAGACTTGTGAAATTTTTACAAATATTCTATTCATCAAAAAATTGTCACAAAATTTTGATCTAATACACTTGCTTACATACATCACTTTACAATTACAACCAGAACATTTTTTTAAATAATTTGTATAAATAACAATCAAGAATATAAACATTCTTAATGATGAAAGTTAAATTAGAAAAAAAAAACTGTAACACATCACCATGTGGATCATAAATTGTATTCAAAAGTAACAAAAACTTACTTTCTCTTATCAAACCAAATGGCCTCACATCCATTTTTCTGCAGTGCTGCCATAATAACATTAATGTCATAATTTCCAAAACCCAAGATTGATCGATGAGGATTGATCCACACATTTGGTGATAATCTGCTGCATATTGAATCTAAATCTGACTTGGAGTAAGTATTGCTTTTCTAGAAGAAAAAATTGGTGTTACTTGTTTATCTTTTAAAAAGTAATTTAATTTTTTTATGTTAACTACATGGCTTGTTCACAAACCTATCTGTGCTAGTTGTCATACAATACTTATATTATCAAATTCTAATTATTATAATATGAATTTAATTACATTCTTAAAAGAAAGGACTTAATGTTAATTTTGCATTCTAAAGAAATCTGCATCTAAGAAAAACCAAACCAGATAATAAGACACATTATAAATATAACGTTATAGTTTCAGGTCTCCATCAATATGTATTTATATATATATATATTTTCTAAATAGGAGACATTTAGAAGTGTTTCATACCTGAAATAAATTATTTAAGGCGTGTAAAGCACAAAGTTCTTTAACTTGCTTTTCATGGTAAATTGTCGGCATTGAACTCATCTTTACTTTATAAAACTGCCATAGTTAAAACATATTAATATCACGGTAAAGAATTTTATAATACCATCAAAGTTTAACATTAAAACAAATAATTTTTAACGAAATTAGTAAATAGATTCGTAAATACTGAAGTAAGTACTAATGACTATTATTTACTAGTATTTATTTAGTATGGCTGTATGGGGTGGATTCTTGGTGGTTGGTACGTCACTTGTCAGTATGAAGTACCCAAAAAATATATTATCTATATTATAGTACTCAACATTCTATCTCAGATTTTTACGTATTGGCAATAATTTTTCGAATTTCATTATTTCCAAATCCAACAATCGGTCAAATCAACTTCGTCGTCGTCATCAATCGATCAACTTCATCGTCAATCGTGTAACTAATAAGTATTCACGAAGCAATTAATTATTGTGCTATGAATTTGTGTATAATTATTTTAATTTCATTTCGATGCTGTTTGCAGGTGCTCATACATTAAACCAATAATACAAAAAAAACACGGAATAAACATTATATAAAAACTTCCACTTACATTTAACTTTTTGTAATATGAAATAAAATTATTTAGAATATCTTTTCCCAGTTCCCACTCTCTATTTTTAATAACCGCTACAGGTTTAAATTAGCAGGTAGTAAGGTGTATTAGACAAAAGATTGTAATTTGAGCTGATAGCCTCGTTGCCAGTACTCTAAATAAATAAATAAAAATATTGGCGCCATTTATTACAAAATGAAATTAGAAGTTAGAACTTATCAACATTAAAGTTAGAAGTACTAAAGTATTATGATTTTATGAATCATATTATGCATATTTATCGCTTGTTACAGTAATTCAATCGAACCCCTTAAGTTTTAAAGTTGACTAAAATAAAATTTTTGATTTAAACAACGCATTGGCAAAAAAGATGCAAATCTCTCAAGATAATGAAGATTCTCCTAGTTTAGCAATATTTGATAGTTGTTCTATTCAAGAATACAAAAAATCGTTAGAAAGGTATGTCTGCTAAAATATTTTGTAATAATATCTAAACAATAAATACATCTCATAAATAAATAAATATTGTATAACTATTATTACATTCAGCTCATCGAATGCCTGCTCGACAACATTATTAAAAGCATCTCTAAGAAACTCGAACGAAGAACAAGTCCTAGATAACATATTCAACACAGCTAAGGATATTTTACAAAACAAAAACACAAGTAATATATCCAAATGGAGGAGTTCATTGAGGTAGCATATTATTTTGTATTGAGATGTTACTATAATATAAGAAAACGATTAATTATTTAAGTTTCATATGAAATTTAACACTAATTTTTATAAATTCCAGCAATTTTTCTGACCCAATCAAGTTATTTGAAGCATCCATTCCAACCTGTTGCAAATGTTCCGAAAAAGATTTCATTTGCATAAACAGTTCCTTAAAAAATGATTGCAAATGTAATAGGAACTTCAGTGATAATTTCAACAAGGATATACCAGTTATGTTGTTACAGTCAGATTCAAGTCAAGAAGCAAAATCTGAGGATGAACAACTGAAAACAAAAGCAAGATTGAAAAAGTTACAGCCGAAGAGAATTCACACTCCAAGTTCCAGTACATCTAATATAGAGGATTGCACACAAAAAGGAAAACAAGATGATAATGATGAATATGACAAAAAAGCACATAAAAGTCTTGTAGCAAAGATAACATTTAAAACTGCACGGGAACAGCTGCTAGGATCAAATCCTGCTGCTCGGAGGACCTTAGGAGCATCAAGAAAGGCACAAGCTAAATTTATATCTCCAATGTTAGGAGCAGCACAGTAGGTTTCTTATCTGGTTATATGCTTATATGTATGATAGTTTTTTAATACATGTGACAGTATATTTAAGAAATAACCTTTCAGATGGTTTGGCACTGTTGCTTATAAAAACTCAGAATAACATAGATAGCTTTAATCACTGTCAATAAGGGTTTTCGGCAACTCATAGGAAATACACTGTTTATGAAATAATTAATGAACATTGATTTTTCAGAGAAAAGCAAGTGTCTGAGGCTAGTGAAGTCATTGATGATAGACTTAAACACATAGACCCGAAAATGATTGAGTTGATTGAAAGTGAAATTATAGATAAAGGATCACCTATTGGTTTGTTATGTTTTTTATTATTATAATTAATAATTATGCAAAAAACAAAATAATATAATTATAAATAACAAAACTGATTATATATAGATACTAGCTGACCCAGCAAAGGTTGTATTGCCGATATTAAAATCGCGATACAAATGTAACTGTTGATCGTAGATGGGTGATAATTTGAAGTTGTATGTATATTTTAATGCTGACTCATAATCAAATAAATTTAAAAAAAATGTCAAAAAAAATAAAAAATTAAATTTCGTGTCAACCACCCTTCACATTAAGGGGGATGAAAAGTAGATGTTGTCCGATTCTCAGACCTACCCAATATGCACTCAAAATTTCATGAGAATCGGTCAAGCCGTTTCGGAGGACTTCAATGTTTAACACCATGGAACGAGAATTTTATATATAAGATTTATAAAAAATCTGTTTCACCACTGTGATACAAATAATTCTTAAATCAAATAACTTCCTAGTCAATGACGGTAAAGAGAAATCTGATCTGTGTTTTCCATTCACATTTGACTCAACTCCATGATAATCTATACCAACAACGCTTATTCTGCTATATTACTCTTAAATGCGGAGGTAGAAACTGGTCCTGGCGTTTGTGACCTTGGAAATTCATAAATCGAGAGGTCCCAATAGTGCTGTGGACCTGTGGCCGAAATTAGTGCCAGTTCTTACTTGCTTGCAAGTAGGACTTCCGACAAGGTTGCTAGCTGTGCTAGATTTTGTATATCTCACACATAAATGGGCTTAAACGGTTGATTTGAAACAAAGGCTTTAACAGTGAATCTGTACATGGCAAATTTCTTTGATCAACTGTGGCACAAAGTGCTTATTGTGGTCGATTGTCAAGGTTGGTATTGAGTTATCCATAAATAGCTATTGTCCCGCAAGGCTATCCCCGACACTGTTTTTCTTCATATCAATAATATGCTGCAAATCAGTGACATTGATTGCTATGCAGGAGACAACACAGGGTATGTATGCTTCTAGCCATGCGAACTTCTCTCGGGATAGCGTTGACGGAAATCAGAATAACTTGTGCCTAAAATCGAGACTATGCTATGGAATGTTTTGGAAAGGGGCCGGCTGAATTTAGTCCAATTTAACCCTTAGAACACACAAGCTTGAGTGTTCACACCTAAAACGACTCCAATTGTCGTATTCTTTACATCTTCGTATATATTCAAGATCACGCCTCTAACTGCCACAGCTTGTGGCACACTCAGCATTCAAATATCGAACAACGTTCAGTTCCATGGTAACTCCGAAAAGAAGGCCAAGTTGGCCTCTGAATAGCTTGGTGTGAGTTGAGTGAGTGACACCGATTACTGAGGAGTAAAGAGAGACAGTACTTCAGTTCAAGCCACCACATACAACTGTATAAGGCAAAAATTCGACCTCACATGGAGCAACTTTTTCATCTCGGGGCCTGCGTTCCCCAGTACAAGATTCTTCCATTCGACCCCGCATATAACGAAGAGAGGCTCAAAATTATCGACAATCAAGTTATTTCCGATCGGATTGAATTTTTGGCGTTATTTGGATTGATACCAACAGGCGAATTGCACCACCGGACCTTACGTCAAAATGGGTAATTCAACCCGCATCATGTTCAAGCATCGTATTCTATAACCACGCGTTTTGCAAGAAATATTTGTATCGCACAGTCACCTTGTGGAATCAATTACCGGCTGCAGTCTTCCTGAATCGACACAACTTAGGCAGTAGGAGCTTTCCAGCTTAGTGCATACACCCAACTTAAAGGCCAGCGATGCATCTCTTGACCTCGGATGTCCATGAGCTTGCCTCTCCGCTTCCCATCACATGAGCATGTTGCCCTTTTGCAACATCTTATATGCATAAAAACAGAGGAACTTGTAAAAACTTGGGAAGCCTAAAAGATGGCAGTTTTGAAACAATCTCTTTGTGCCCTTTACGACAGAATGATTTCGCTATATCAAGTCTAAATGCCAAGCCTTCTATCACTTGCTTTAGGAAGCCTCCGCACATCTTGCCCGAGCTATGGTTTGTACCAACCAATTTAACATGGTGAAAGCCGTAGTGCCAGTCGTTGGTCGTAATGGTCACCTTACGAGCTCGATTTATTGTCAAACCATTTTCGTTAAGAGTCGAGTTAGAGGCACAGTGGATTAGCTATCTGTTTTGCCGTATGTGCTAGGCACTAACATATGCAGGAAACTGGTTGAAGTTACCAAGGGCATCTTTCGCTAACGCCTAGATCTCGCGTGTTCCGGATGGGTGACTTTAAAGCTGTTTGACAATTTTAATGATGTGTATAGATATCGCTTGGGCAATTAGCAGCAATCCAGTTTTGACACTTGTTGTTGATGATTACTTGACTGTTGATGATTTAACCAGCTGTTTCCCCTCAGCTATCATTAATTTTGTGTAACTTCAACTTTCTTGAAAACTGATATTGTTGTTTTATTATATTATGTATAAGTGATAATTTGACATTGTTGCAGGTTGGGATGACATAGCAGGTCTGCAATTGGCCAAGTCAGTGATCCAAGAGGCAGTTGTATGGCCATTGCTACGTCCTGACATATTCACTGGCCTACGGAGACCCCCAAAAGGCATACTGCTATTTGGTCCACCGGGTACTGGGAAAACATTGATTGGTACAATTTACTTTTTTATTTAAATTCTCCTAGCTTTTAGGTTGTTGTGGACACAAATAGGTACAAGTCGTTTTTACAAGGATGTTTTTTTTTACGAAATTAAGGGACGAGACGAGCAGGACGTTCAGCTGATGGTAAATGATACGTCCCGGCCATTACAATGCAGTGCCGCTCAGGATTATTGAAAAACCTAAAAATTCTGAGCTGAATACAGTTGCGCTCGTCACCTTGAGACATAAGATGTTAAGTCTCATTTGCCTAGTAATTTCAGTAGCTACGGCGCCCTTCAGACCGAAACACAGTAATGCCTTTACTGCTTCACGGCTGAAATAGACGCCGTTGTGGTACCCATAATCTAGCCAGCATCCGGTGCAAAGGAGCCTCCCACTAGTAATGGTATGAATACGTGATTTCCATGGTATTGTTAAATACATCTACAGATTTACAATATCCTAGCGTGTAGACTATAGACGTACAAAGAGTGCGAGAGAGAAGAACATCTCTAATGGAGAAACTCACACTTTTAACTT
Organism: Leptidea sinapis; assembly: GCF_905404315.1. NCBI lineage: Eukaryota > Metazoa > Arthropoda > Insecta > Lepidoptera > Pieridae > Leptidea > Leptidea sinapis. Next base: position 30,680,316 of record NC_066265.1, read on the forward strand.
CACACAAATCAAAATTGATGATGCTTTATAGGGCTGTCAAGTCTTCTATACGGTATATGACTGATTTTTACACTTGGTTTAGGGCTTGAAGGGAGTGGACAATACATTTTATCGAGTTATTTAACGACTTAGAAAAGGTCCACCCAAAGAGGTTTTCATGTAGTTTTAATAGTTTCAGATTTAATTTTCTATTTGTCAGGCAAGTGCGTGGCGGCACAATGTCGCGCGACTTTCTTCAGCATATCCGCGTCGTCACTCACCTCCAAATGGATCGGAGATGGAGAGAAGATGGTGCGAGCACTGTTCGCCGTCGCGCGCTGCCACCAGCCTGCGGTATGAAGTTTGCAGAAACCATCCCTTATACTTATGATATAAAGTCGAATATCGAATGTCGATAATACTAGACAAACACCTAGGGGAAGGCCTGGCAAAGTGAAACCTCGGACAAATTATTAGTTTTTCATTCAACACGCCACCACTGTTACGTTCGGCCATCTTGGTTTAGTACGCAGCGATGAGTAGTAATTGTTTATCATGTTGTGATTATTACTTGACCAATGAGCATTCAGTACCCTGGGCCCGCTCACCTCAATTGATAGACTGATTTATTTTGTGAATTTGTGGGTATTAGGAATCTAGGTACTATTTTATAAATACCGTGGGTTAAATGGGTGCTGAAATCAAACTCACATTGGACCTTCCATAATTAATGTCAGGGCCTTAATTAAAAGCTTGTATAGATATATAGTAAAAAAATATGTTCACTTATACTGGTAGTGCGCGTCTCATTACGACAGAAAAATGATTAATATATAGTAGGTACAGAAGTTTCACTTAGTTACACTTTGTAAAGAAATAGCTACTTTAACTACCAACAAATTAGATTAATTTTTAGGTGTACTCTGTTCGCAGCTAGGTACAATACATGGACAAATTACATCTAATTTATCCATCATCACGCACACTACTGTCTAGGTGTTAGATTATGTTTGATTTGTTAATGTAAAACTTCTTTTATGCAATGGAAAGAAAATAGGTACCTATTGTAATTAAAGTCGCACGCGCCAAACACCGCTAAGGAGGATCACCTATTAGTTCCGAAGTCTACCTTCCTTCCTCATCACCAGATCTTTATTATTATTAGAAGACTTCGAAATTGATAGGTATGTGAAAATTAAACCATATAATAAAACAAAGACTGAAAGTCACACTGACGTCAGCAAGCGGTCTTCAGTTTACAAGCGGTAGTTTTGATTGGTGACTTTTGAAATGTCTGGACCTGTCAACTATCATGGCGGCCTATCCCCATATTAACGCGCGGGGATTATATCAGCGTTATTCGAATAAAAAATAGGTTCTAAGAGTTAGTGTACAATATTTCAGGTAATATTTATAGATGAAATAGACTCGCTGCTGACGGCGCGCAGTGATAGTGAACACGAAGCCACTCGTAGGATCAAAACCGAGTTCCTGGTGCAGTTCGACGGGGCTGCCACAGGTCAGTGTTTTTTTTTAATGGAAAAGAGGATAAATGAGCTTTACCGACCTTTTACTGTCCCTTTCCCAGATTTTTTGTGGTCGAGGAGGGAGGGGAGAAGACTTTTCGCGCACTGTCATCGTAAGACGGCACTTAAACATAATAAGATAACTTAAATGTCCTTACTAATATTAATTATAAATGCGATTGTGTGTTTGTTACACAGCACGACTCGCCGCACGAATTTCCAACAATGGATATTTTTCAAGGTTCTTGGGGTAGCTCAGATCGAATTCAAAATTATTATGAAATTTTGACAGTTTTTAATTCAATTTGCATAATAAATACATGCATACCTCGAACCATTATAGGTCGTTGACAACCCATATAGCCGAATGGTTAGTGACCCTGACCGGTAGCTTAGTAGCTAGAGGTCCCGGGTTCGAATCACGGTAGGTGCAATCATTTATATGATGAATATGGATGTTTGTTTCCGAGTCATGAGTGTTTATATGTATTTATGTATGTTTAAGTAAGTATATGAATGTATTATTCAAACAAAACAAATCTTATAACTATATTTACAGTACTATGACTAAATAAAATTAAAACTACCATGACGTGGAAACGTACCAAGAAACTGGCGCGGTGGATAGCTAGGCTGATCCGTTGACCGAAATAGCTGCCAGAGCTTGGGTTTCCAGTTGCCTTATGGAGGCGCGAAGGTAGTATTTTGAACATTCTCCGCCCCTCTGGGCCTCACGGGCCAAGTGTCTCCACACCAAACGGCACAAATATGTATGAATCACTGAGACCGACATATTTGCGACGCTTTTTGTCTTCGGCAGTCGAAGCAGCAGCCCCAGCACCAACTGACGTAACTTGGACATGAGAAGGAGCCAGAGTGTCGACGCAAGTCGCGTCCCACCCTAGCGCCCGTGCCCAAGCCACCAGCGTCATTCCATTAGGACGCTTGCCATCGCGGCGGGTAATACCATTTGGCTCTAAAACAGCTAGACAAATAACCTGCGGATGACTTCTTTAATACTGGCGTGACGACTGATACGGCCTGCCGATTTTAGGCAGGATAACCCGTAACGCCCAAGAGCATCTACATTGAATTTAGCATGTACATCCGGAACGCCACATCTACATTGACGTGGTTCATTCAGTTTTATACCTAGCCGGAGTGATACGCATATATTAAAAAATTGCTCTTATGCTAAGCGTAGACATGCTTTTATAATGACAAATAAATACATGTATTCAAACAAAACAAATCTTATATACATTATATCAATAAATATTGTCACGATTAATTAATAAGCTTTAAAATTACTATATTTACTAAATATATTATGTAATAAAATACTGCATCAAAATGAGGATATTTTAGATTAAACTCAGTTTCCAGGTGAAGAGGACCGACTGCTGATTGTGGGAGCGACCAACCGTCCCCAGGAACTGGACGAGGCAGCGCGCAGGAGGCTCGTCAAACGGCTCTACATACCGCTGCCAGACACACTGGTACCTACATCACTTAAGCTTACAGAAGCTTTATCTTCTTCTTCTTAGTCGGACACTCTTGTCAAAGTGGTCGAGGTTGCGTTGACGAGATACACGTTGGGGTATGCGGTTAGTCGACATCCTTTCTGAGGGTAGCTCTCCGGACGATGTGCTTCCATTTCTCACGGTTAGAGGCGTTGCGAGTTCACTGGACCATGGTTATGGCGTCTATCCAGCGGGTTATGGTTCGACCACGTGCTCTGTTGCCTTCCACCTGGCCCTGAACTACCAGTCTCTCCATCGAGTTCTTATTTCTAGAGACGTGACCGTGAAGCTTTATACTGAAACAGATATCCGAGAATGAATGAATAAGACGAAACACAGTATAGCTACTACTACTAAATTCTATATTAAATAAAAAATACCATTTTGTCTACTCGTAGATAAGTTGTAACAGAATGAGATTATTTCGTTTTTTTAGGGTCCCTGAAAAAAAACCATTACATGTTCACTTGGCTATCAGTCTGTCTGTCGAGCATTTTTTCTCACGGTCGCGTGAAAGTAACAAGTCTAAATTCCGCTTATTAAAACCTGCAGTGTGATAACTTCAAGGATTTTAATTAACTAGAATCGTGATTTTGACATAAAGCATAGCACAAGTAAAGGGTAAAATTGGAGCGGTATAATAATCCGACTCGCGCTTTACCTTTTTTCGGTGGTATAATATCTTTAACTTCTTATACTGTAACAATTATAGACAATGCAGTAGGTACTTATTACTTATTACTTATAGTTTTTCAGAAAAATAACAATTTCATTTTGAGTGGATCATCTCCTTTAAAAATGCTCGTTTAAGATTTCAAAGTGGTGTAATTCATTCTCAAATGTATATTTTTATGAAAATGTTACATAGTAATTAATAAAAATCAAATTGATAATTTGACAGGCCCGTAAACAAATAATATTGAATCTCCTGAAGACAGAAGACAATGTAATGAGTTGTGATGATGTGGAGGAAGTGGCGAGACTCACGGAGGGGTTCTCAGGCGCTGACATGAAGTCTTTGTGTTCCGAGGCAGCCATGGGGCCTATAAGATCCGTGCCCATGTCACAAATAATCAATATTGATAGAAATAAGGTGAGCGTTGTCTGAATCTCAAACTACCCTTACAATTATTTTAAAATAAACTGTTTAGCATAGTTATTTTACACATTATTTATGACAAAATTGTTTATTAAATAAAACATTATTACTCTGCAGTTTATTGAGTTCAAACTTTATAAGACAGCATTTTTATTATTTTAATAGGTATTATTACTTTCATGAAACGACTTATAACAAGTTCTACTTTTTATTTCGCTGATTAGATAGTTTACTGTATTTGTTAACTGTCATTTTGTTATTGTGACGTACGTCCGCACATTAAATTGTGTATGAACTATAAAGCACCAATGTCTAGTAATTAACACTTAAGTATCGTAATTAGACCCGATTAATCTTTTTTATTTAATTGTCTTCGGGAAATAAAGAATTCTACACACCGGTTATGTTATGTAAATGTACTCGTAAAGTTAGTAAAAGATAAAAAAACTTTAACCTAAATATCGAAATAAAATTACGGCAAACTGGCGCAAAAATTTATTCTTTTTAATATTGAGAAGGTATAACTTGTACGTTAATTTTGTTAAAGAGTTATATTATGGCAAAAATTAAAAATGATCAATCGCCATAATCATTCCAAGTTAATGGGTTCAATAAAATTAAATGTAACGATGTTTATGTTAATTTTTTGTCTCTATTAGGTTCGAGCCGTCAATGTGGATGACTTTCGATCAGCTTTACAGCGTGTCCGGCCAAGCGTATCTCAAGATGATTTAGGACAGTATGTTAAGTGGGACAAAACCTATGGCCAAGGATTTTAAATGTACAATTGTTTAATAAATGTATGAAATACTGAAACTGGTATTTATCTGTGTTATGCTTTGTATGCCTAACACTGTTTACCTAACTCCTGAAATGACGACATGCCAAAGAAACTATGATTATGCAGCACAACATAAAATGGGCAAAAATAAATTATTAGTGCTGCAATATCACTTTGAGGCTATGCTTACTCAAAGGTTTGACTCCAGGACAAAAAAGAAAGTGAATATTCTTTTTTATTATTATTAGAAATTAATCGAGATTTGTGTTTTGGTTGCAACCTTCCTTAGCGATCAAATGTTACCATGATTGGTATGTATGACGGTGTCGTCCGTTTACAAACGCTCGCTGTTACGAAATATGCCTTCGGCAAAATTGTCTTGTCATTATAAAATATGACGCAATATTTTATGGACAATTCAAACGCCGCTTAAAAACTGCCACGGTGAATTGAAGTATATAATTCTATTTCTTCCACGTGCATCGCTGCTGATTATAACAAGAAAAAATAGGCATCGAGTATGTGACCTAAAATTATTTAAAACAATCCAAATTCTATGTGTGCAAAGGACTTACAAGAAAAATACGGTAGTTTTAAATGTTTATGTAACAGACTGACACACACCAGTAGGAGGCTCCTTTGCACAGGATGCCGGCTAGATTATGGGTACCACAACGGTGCCTATTTCTGCCGTGAAGCTTTCGGTCTGAAGGGCGCCGTAGCTATTGAAATTACTGGGCAAATGAGAACATCTTATGTCTCAAGGTGACGAGCGCAGTTGTAGTGCCGCTCAGAATTTTTGGGGTTTTTCAAGAAACTGCGTTGTAATGGGCAAAGCGTATCAGCTACCATCAGCTAAACGTCCTGCTCGGCTTGTCTCTTATTTTCATTAAAAAAAGACTCAATTTTGTTACGCTCGGCTCGTGCATTGTGATCAATAGTCTAAATTTATTTTTAAGCTGGCACTCGCCACTGCCCATTCCATCATTTTTACTGGTCATTTTCATTATGGGACTGTTTTCGTATTTTAAGTACTGAAATTATAGGATGAGATACCGACCAATTTATGTTTAGTAACTGTCCATGTTTTACTATCGCGTTAATTTATCAACCGCCTAGTCTACATTTTGACCTAATTGGTGCACTGATTTCGTTCATGTTTTGTTTATCGTCAACAAATACTATAACAAGTATGTGGCTACATTTAATTCATAAATGCAAAATCCATACAGTGTATTACCATTAGTACCCTTTCTTGACTTCTGGCTCTTAGTTTATTATTATTATTCTGAATACACTAGCAGCACTTGCTGATGCGTGTATATCACTGCACTTGTGTTGTTAGAGTTAACTGAGGGTGCACTTTTACTGTTTGCGGTATTTTATTCCAGTTACCAGGTCATAAAATTTAAAAACATATCTTTCTAAATGTCATGTCAGCAGTCAGTACTCGGTACCAAATTTAATGTAAACAAATAATTTCACATGAAAAATAATCATAATTCATTAATATTATATATTTAAATAATTTTATATTATCTAGTTATAGTTATTATTAAATTAAAAATATTTATTTATACCTACTTTTTAATTATTTTATAAATTTAAAGTAATTGGCGGGAAGCGCAGAGGCCCCATTAAAGTTATTAAAGATTTATATACAAATATATGGAAAATTAAAAAAGTACTACGCTTAACTTAATTTTATGAAGATATGGAAACCACCAGAGAAAATAGAGTAGTGGTTTTGATAGACATGGATTGCTTTTACTGTCAGGTAGAAGAAAAACTTAATCCAGAATTAAAAGGTAAACCTATCGCAGTAGTTCAGTACAATCCTTGGAAAGGTGGAGGGTGAGTTTTACGCTAAATATTTACAATAATAATTCATAAGTGAAACTAAAGTTGTATTGTCAATAATAGACACTACAGTAAATTTTGAATAGAATTATAATTTATATATATTTTGTCGTATTTACATGATTATCATAATCTACTAGTCAAGCAGGCTTTATTTATACAATCTTATTGAATTTTTGATGCTGTTCAAATTTATTTTAATAAAACCTGCAGGATCATAGCTGTCAACTATGTGGCTAGAGCAATGGGCGTAACAAGACACATGCGAGGTGATGAGGCCAAAGACAAATGTCCTGAGATCCAGCTGCCATCTGTTCCATGTCACAGAGGGAAAGCTGATATTACTAAGTAAGTCTATGTACTGAAGAGTTAATATTCTGTCAGCAGTCTCAAAGAATATTGCACAGGAAAGATTTACAAATATTGTTTCACCTGACATGGCGATTCAAGTAAATAATGGAATAAGGGTCATTTCAAACTTATATCATTTAGGTTGTTAGATATTTTGTAAATAGGCATTTATGATTTAATACTTGTAGATGTAATTTCTACTCAGATGCATGGATCTCCTATGATTATGATCTGTACCAATGGAAGAGAAATCACTACCTTTAACTCGAGAAATCTATAGAATGAAAGAGTGTGTGACTTTAAATTTTGTGTATAGTTAGTATTTTACAGTCAGGCTCTTGAAATGCATATGCTTGTTGAATTTCTTAGGTTTGGTTGGTAAATAAATAATATAAGAAAAGCATTTAGATCCAGCAGTAAAAGGATGTGACTGTTAATTAAAAATTATGTCTGTTTTTATCCTATGCGAAGAATTGAGCCCCATATGCCTGCTCATATTCTGACGTAAATCACAAACATTGTTTTAAATGTTTGTTTTTTTGCATTATTAACTTTATAATATAATTCAATGGTGGTTTGCTCAAATTTATGAAAGTTGAATGACTGCAGTAATTTAAAGGCTGTAAGTTGTTAAAAAAGTTTGAACTTCATGTATGCAAAATTAAACAATCACATCGGGGATGTAGTGTGAATTAAGATGCTGTTATAGAAGTTATAAAGATATGACTTTTCCATAAAAAAAAAGGAAAGGATTGGTGTTGCAAGATGTACAATCTTTGACCATGGTGCCCCCAGCTCAGTCCTCACACACAACATACCAGTGTGTATTTTAACCTTTTAAATTCATATTATGTACATTTATTTGACACTTCATAATGTCGGCAAAACTCTTGTAATTCCTCTGGTGTTACAGGGAAGAATGGATCACAGTGATCACAAACCAACAGCAGACCAAAAAATATATATTTGAAAGAAAGTTTAAATCAGTAAGTCTATATTTTTATACCAGTGGGAGGCTCCTTCCACAGGATGCTAGATTATGGGTACCAGAATGGCGCCTATTTCTGCCATGAAACAGTAATATGTAAATATTACTTTGTGAAGGTCTGCAGGGCGCCATAGCTAGTGAAATTACTGGGCAAATGAGACTTAACATCTTATGTCTCAAGGAGACAAGCGCAATTGTAATGCCACACAGAATTTTTGGGTTTTTCAAGAATCCTGAGTGGCACTGCATTGTAATGGTCAGGGCGTATCAATTACCATCATCAGAACAAACAAACATTTGAACAAACATACATCAAAACAATTGTTTCAATGTATTGTAAAATTTACAGATATAGAGATGCTGGTAAAGAAGTAGCCAGGGTGCTTCAAAGGTTCACCCCATTACTGGAACGAGCATCTATTGATGAGGCTTACCTTGATATTACAGCAGCTGTAAGTTACACTATAACACAATACAATATATAATAATAAAGCCTTTATTAATGATTTTTCATTTGATTTCTACATTTTAGTGTGTATATATATAGTATGTTAGTATGGTTAGTTGACATACATGATTATATTATTATTAACTTTTATGTTAGTAAGTTATAATGCATGCACTATGTTAGTTTTCTTGATTATTTTCAAATGGATCCCAGTTGGGTAAAGGCCTCCTCCATTCCTTTCTATTTTTTCCTTTTTCAAGCCAGTTAGTTCCGCCAATCTCTCTAATCTCATCGGTCCACCTTTTATGTGGTCTGCCCACATTTCTCTTTCCTACAGGTCCCTTCCATGTTGTGGTCTGAATGGTCCATCTAGCGTCTGTTAGTCTGGAAATGTGTCCGGCCCATTGCCACTTTAATTTTAATGCTTGATTTAAGGCATCAGTTAGTTTTGTTTTCTTCCTTACTTCTGGCTATGTATCTTATTCATCTTTCTTAATTTAAGCATGCTTCTTTCCATTCAGCGCTGACATGTCCTAATTAAGTGTTGTATTTTCTTCGTAAACACCCATGCAATGTAAAGGATAATTTTTTTACTCGGAAAATAATTAAGTAAAGAATAAAGTCCTGGTAAAAAATAAATTTCTTTTGATACTTGATATTATTAATTTGTTTTTATTAATTATTATTAAAGTTCTTGTATCTTTTACTTAATAGCTTTCAGTACATAAGCATTTTATATTCATGCAATTTTTATGACCAATGCTTATAACTGAGAATTCCAAAATTATCATAAGAAAATAAAACTTTATGTAATCTTAACACCGATTATTACCGATAAACTTGGAGACACATACTCATAGCTTGGTAGTCTACTTTAACCTGATACTGGCAAATCTGTGGTGTGTCTTCCACAGAAGCCACAGTAGGAAGAATAGAATAGAATAAGTTTTTACCAATTTTACCATTCTAGGTGCAGCATAGATTGAAATCTATAAACACAAGTGCAATAAGTGTAGAAGTAATGCCAAATACATTCGCCCTGGGATATGAGACACTTGCCGAGTTCATATCTGATGTTTCAAGGTTTGGGGGAGACTGCATGGAGTTTGATTGTGAACATGCAATGTCATTGCTGGTTGGAGCTTGGATTGTGAGCGAGATAAGGGAGGCAGTGTATAGAGAAACAGGTAGGTCCCTTCTCAGTGTATTTGCTTGAAGATGAGTCCCATGAAGGTAGGTGATTGAACCTGTGTATTACATCAATAATAAGATTAGTTACACAGTAGGTCTTGGTATTAATGTATATAGACTTTAAGCCATGTAAAATAATTACATAACTGAAACTTTGAAAGAAATTTTTATGCTATTTTTATGACAGTCTCTATATTATGATTTAAATCAGCATATCTCACTTCCCTTTTATACGTGATTTTAAGCATTATATAAATACTTTCGTAGAACCCCCCCTTACGAATTATGAACTCCCATTTTATGTCACGCCAACATGTCGAGTTTCCCGTGGACACCTGTGGGTCCACTTGGACCACTTTGGGAACTAATGATATAGAAGGCTAGACTCACATTCTCTTGCAACCCCAAAGGAACCACAGAAGCGTTGCCGGCCTTTTAAAAAGGTGGGGGGTCTTATTTTTAAAAGTACCTCGTTTTGTCGTTTCGTCTTGGAAACACCACACAAGGAAGCTCATTCCACAGCTTGGTTTTACGTGGAAGAAATGTCCTTAAAACTGTGGCGATGATATTGTAGTTTGTGACGTGTAGTGCGAAGGTGGAATTTGGTGGCAGGAATCAGGTCAAACAGCTTTTCAAACACTCGCCATGATAAATGCTGTAGACTGTAGAGGACAACACAACAAGGTTACATCTCTAATAAACGCCAAGTGATCTAACCGTTCACAGGGCACTGGATAGTAACCTGTTCTTATTTATTGACAGGTTTACTTGCTAAACAAACATCTTGAACATCACTTCACACTATACTATAAGGAGATTTACTGTCTAAATTCATAGCGTTTGAAACCACTCTCATCATAATTAAATCACTCTCATTATTGTTCCAAGGGAAGGCAAGAGTTGCCAAGTGATCTAGCCGTTCACAGAGTTCTTATGTATTGATCCTTACTTGCTGAACAAACAACTTGAACAACACTTGACACTATACTATAGGGAGATTTTTGTCTGACTTCATGGTCTTTGAAATTGTTACTCTGTGCGCGTGCTGTGGAATTAAATCACTCTCATATTTTTTCCAACGCACCTCAAGGATTACTTCATTATTTTATATTTGATTACTATCTCTACCACGCGAAAGAGAAAGCTGATCTTCTGGGCACCCTCTTCGCGTCCAACTCGACTCTGGATGACCACAAGGTGCACCACCATCGCATATTCTGCGGTGCGAGTCATGCATGCCGGAGGTAAAAATCCAGCATGGCGACGTGCTTAAAGTGCTTCTCACCTTGGACATTCACAAATCGTGTGGGCGCGATGGCATTCCCCCGATAGTGCTGCGGACATCTGCTTCAGAACTGGTGCCGGTCCATACCCGTCTTTTCCGGCTTTCCTACTCATCAGGCGTAGTCCCGAAATTACAGAAGGCGGTCTTAGTGCACCCGATCCCTAAGAAAGGTGAACGCTTGGATCCGTCCAACTACCGCCCCCTTGCCATTACCTCCATTTTCTCCAAAGTAATGGAGTCGATCGTCAACCGCTAGCTCTTGGGATACCTAGAGGAGCACCAGCTGATCAGCGACTGCAGTACGGTTTCTGCCAGGGTCGCTCAGCTGGTGATCTTCTTGCATACTTAACCCATAAATGGGCGCAAGCGGTTGAGTCGAAGGGCGTTGGCGGTGAGTTTGGACATAGCGAAGGCCTTCCATCAGGTTTGGCATAAAGCGCTTATAGCGAAACTGCCATCCTATGGGCTTCCCGAGAAGTTCTGCAAATGGGTCACTATCTTTTTGGCCGATCTGAGCATCAAGGTTGTTATCAACGGTGCATGCTCCGACTTAAAACCCATAAAAGTTGGTGTGGAGCCGCAAGGCTGTGTGCTAGGAATCATCGACGATCAAGTCATCTCCGATTGATTCTTTGGCATTGCGTAGAGATGTGGGTTCACTCTACATCTTCTACTGCATATATCACGGGAAGCGCTCAGAGGAGCTGTTCGGGTTGATTCCAGCGGCCGAATTGCACCACATTTCGTGCAATGTACCACCCGCATCACGTTGACGTCCGGCATTCCACAACAGCAGGGGAAGCAGAACAATAAATTGGAATGGCGGCATCCAGCTCGCCAAGTGTATTTTTCGTAATACTTGGTATTGAAATATCACATAATTTTTCCTTTTTAAACTAGTTAAACTAATATTTTTGCATTGGTCTTTAAAGAGAAACAATTTTAATTTTATCTGCGAAAGAAAATTGTGCAAAAGGATACATACCTAATTTGGGTTGGGTGTTCAATAGAAGTTCGATGATAGAATAAAAGAACTAAATTTATCTGAATTACCTTGGAATCTAGTGTAGGTATTATTAGTATTATTTAGACTCTAAATATGGTAGGTAGGCTATGCCTACCTATTGGCATATATGGAATGCACGCCCCTGGTCTATGGCATCCAAATAATAATGGTTACATATAATATTATGATGTCCAAAAAAAACCACCTGGACCTGCGCATCACGTCTTGTTCTGTCAGCTTTTCGTGTGATTAGGCAACACTCATCCGTTGCAGTTCCACCTTCTCTGTTTTTCTTTTTTAATGGTTTTTGTTTCATTAATGATTCTTGCGTGCATAGGTACAAACATAATTTTTGAATCAACTATTTTTTTTCAGGCTATCAGTGTTCTGCAGGTATAGCACACAATAAAATTTTAGCTAAACTGGTCTGTGGAATGAACAAACCCAACAAACAGACTGTGCTGCCCAAACATTCCATTAATTTGTTGTACAAGTAAGTATATTTCAATATGCAATACTATACAAATTATTATAAGTAAAATATTTTTGAATAAAGCGTCATGAGTTCTATTATATAGATGGGTTAATTTTTAACGGTTAACGGGAGCCCTAGATATTACATAGATATTCTCTGTCCGTCTGTCACTCTGTTCGTCAGCTGGCTGTATCTAATAAAGTGCAATAGGGTCTAAGATCCCAGACCCCACAGCCATGACTTATTTTTGAAGTAACAACATTATAGAATAGATACTCCATATTTATTATTGATGAGTGTGTGGTGGCTTGCCACGATTGGTGCCGTTTACGGGTACCTGGGTATTTGACTATTTTTTTTTAAATTTATTGTACAACTATAAAAATTCTGATGTACACGGAAAATAAAAGTGAAATCAAACAAAGAAATACAAAGTCACTGGCATTTAAACTTTTGGACTAACCACTTGTACCAGAAAGTATCTTTAAAGTTAATATTTCATTATATCACATGCTATCTTTAACTGTCAAAATGAAGAAGAAGCGGTAAGGGCCTTCTGTCCCTGTCTCGCAAAACAACTTTCGTGTAGAGCTACTATGGCTAAACTAAGGTGTGACATCACATTATATTATGACATTGACAGTGATAATCAGAAATATTAAAATTCTTATAAATTTTTTTGCTATTTGTTTGATTGAATTCGATTTTCGCCATTTTATTTGTTGTTAAATTTAAATGAAAAATAAATATTTTAATTTCAGTATAATAACCCAATTGATAAGATAGGTAGGCAAAATATTACTTATCTACTTTACTTATACTCAAAGCGCTGATTTTGTTAGTATTTTTTATAGAATATTATTGTTGAGTTTCGTTCGTAATTCGCGCCAATTTGAGGCTTCGCGCAATCACAATGTGAATTAAGCCGTCTATGTATCGCCTTTTTTGCATTTCCTTGTTCTTTTCCCCCTCGTTTGGACAATCAGTACGCGAGTACGTTGCTAGCCGTTAATTAAGACACACCTGTGTTTGGTGTCTGTCAAAAAACCTTAATGACCGCCCTTTTGTGACGCGATACATATAATCTATCCTAATAAATCCCGCTGATCCTTGTGTAAATGCTTAAAATATAGTGCGATGCTTACTTAAACCATTATTAATTATGTGAGATACCGTGAAATTTAGCAGGCCTGCTGTGTAAAGTGTTTTTGTGAACCTTGAGAAGATCAGTGCGCTGGCATGGACCACCCTGGACAATTGGGCTACATCGTGTGCGTGAGTCCCTCAATTTTCCTGATATAATCTCAGTCTCCTGGCAGTGCGCGGACAGCTATATTCCAGTGTGTATATTTTTTGTATGTTAACGTCGTATGAAATATAAAAAGAGTTCTTGAGATTAGAAGCAAATACCGTAGTTGGATCTGAGCTGAATTAGTGCCTAATTAATATACAGACCATTCTAAAAATATTACAATATAAAAAAGCTCATTAAAGATCACCCCTCAGACAAAAAAAAAATCTGAGGATTGCCACTATCATTATTATTTTTTATGCCCCCCTAAATATACCAACCATCAAAGGCAAAACAATCAACCAATTATGCCCTACCATTTCTGAGAGCCATAACTTTTGCCTGACTACTTAAAACTATTTATTACTAGTATAAAAGAGCTATTTAGTCAATACATGTTGTTACTTCAAAAAAAAGTTATATAAATATTAGTTAGCTGAAACTTTGACAGACTGTATATTATTGTTACCACTGAGATTAATAAATATTCCTTGCTATAGGTTTTTTCAAATGGGTCAAAACTTACGTGTTCTATTTTTCGGCTATATCATAACTGCTTATAACGATCTTGCTCCAATTTATCAAAAAAATTAATTTGACAAAAAAACAACTGACTTCAAAAACACTATTTCACAGCAATAGATATAATATGCACTAAAGAGTTTAAAATAATTGCATATTTTGATACAATCTAATTAATTAATCTAATTCTAGTTACGATTATTGTCATTTTTGGAATCGGTGTCATCCAAGATAGGTTTGTAACTACATACATAGCTGGATCATATTACAATGGGACCACACGGGAAGCACCAGCTTTAGATTAAAAAAAGAGTTGTCAAAATTGGTTCACCCAGTCGAAAGGTATGAGGTAACAAACAAAAAAAAAATACCGACGAATTGAGAACCTCCTCCTTTTTTGAAGTCGGTTAAAAAGGCGTTCGTTTTATTCGTAACAGCGCGCCCAGAGTGCATCATTGGCATAATTATTCCTGGATTGATAACGCTTAAACTAGTACTTAGTATTTACGACTATAATATGAGCCAACTAAAGCCATTTTTTCATTAGCTTTTGGGCTAAAAGGTTGTCTTCGTGCCAACTCTGGCTTTTATTGGATCTATTTAATCCCTTTAATGGTACAGCACCCTACTGCTTGGAGACTTTTAGTGAAGTCTGATGGTATAAATTTTGTCATCGCCGCACAGTTTACAGCAAGTGACCTTCGAAAAATAAATTTCGCAGTTGGGGATATTAGGTAGTTACTCAAAATAGGCATAATATTTTGAACGTGATAAATATTATGACATGTGAAAACTATTTCGAATTTCACAATTATTTCTGAAAGTATATTGATGTGAACGCTACAGGAGCCTGCCGATCAAGAAGGTGAAGCATTTGGGCGGCAAGTTTGGTGATCACGTGTGTCAAGTGTTGAGCGTGAAGCTCATGGGGGAGCTGCAGACGTTCACCGAGAGAGAACTGCAGAGCAGACTCGATGAGAAGAACGGGTGAGTTGTGAACCAATCAACTGGTTGGCACTAACATTCGATAGGTGCCGGATTAAGGCCGGCAACGCTTCGGCCAGCTGTGGAATGAGCTTCCTTGAGCGGTGTTTTCAGGACGATACGAAATGGGTGACTTCTAAAAAAAACCTGCGTGTACTAGTTATATATGCAACTGTAGTGTAATAAAAGATATTATAACACGAATGTGGGCTTATGATAATAGTATCACAGGAGTGTTTTAATACCTAATTATCAGCAGTTGCATACAAGGCTTTATCTACACCCATAATATGAATCCCTTAAAACACCCAATGTCCTAATTAATAACTATTACATCATCCAAACGAGTGTTGTAATGAAATTCAGTACAACATTACAACACTCGTTTTGATGATGTAATGGTTACTAGGACTGGCTTTTTTAATGTTAGCAGTAAGTTAACTGTTTCAGAATCTTTTATAGAGGATTTAATGCATGGGTGTAGATAAACAATTTTAAAAGGCCGGCAACAATGCAAGAGAATGTGGGCTGTGGTAATCACTTCAGATCAGGAGACCCGTACAATCGTTTGTCCTCTCTTCCATAAACAAAATAGAGTAGCATCAGTGACTGGTATGCTGATTTTTCCCCATAACCCAACAGTTAAAGTAAACCGCGACTGTAAATCTGAACTTTATATTATGTATGAATGAAAATTAATGATTGCACTAAAAAAATAAAGTTACAACTTTTATAGTTATGGTAGCATAATTATTCGACCTTATCGCTGTTGAGCAATCTCTGCCAGGTAACGTAACGGTGTACGAGATTTTTTTTGAAAATAACTTGACAAGGCAATAATTAAAAAACACAAATTATACATTATTAATGTAGTGGTGGCAAGCAGGACTTATTGTAATATGAAAAGTAGACATGGAGCCATGAATAGTACATTACGCACCTAAGGAGAAAAGTAGGTCATTCTCACCTGCGGAATATTGACTCGGGTGGCAAGTCCTACTTATTTCACGTGGTGCGTATACGATTTTTTTTCCACCTCGGTGAAGGTCTGTCTTTTAGTCCCTGGTACGAGGGCAAGAGTGGCCGATTCTCTCCCGACAAAACGAATTTTTTTTTAAATATTTTTTATAGTCCACCTGATGTCCAGCTGCATCATCTGCCTATTAAAGTGACACATTTCATTTTAGACCTCGATGGAAATTGGAATGTCTCATAATGCGGCAATATTTTTACTACTGCTAACAGACGCTCCTTCCTGTAGCACGTGGCTATACAACATAGCTCGTGGTGTCGACCTGGAGCCGGTGCAGGCCAGGTTCAACCCCAAGAGCATCGGGTGCTGCAAGCAACTGCGGGGGAAGTCAGCGCTCACTGACCTGATGAGCTTGAAGAAGTGGCTGAGGGACCTTGGCGATGAAATAGAGGACCGCTTGGAGAAGGATGCCCTGGAGAATAACAGGTGAAGTACTTAGATAATTTGTTTATTTTTTACATTATATATTTTTAATTGAAGTTGACAGTTAATCTCTATTTTCATACACAACTTTTACCAGCCGCTGCTTGCATTTATTTGGCCAGTACAGCATTTCCTGCCAGACCTTCTTCCTTGCTTTCGATAGCCCTTCTCTGTGGTAGTTAAGAGAAGATCGCCCACCGACCGACCATGGCGAAAGACGTACTATATATGTATATTTATTTATTTTTTTAAGCACACCACATCATATACAATACAATTTTCTTAGTCTTATGTTAGAATTAGTAGTTCTAAAGTATATGATATAGTATACAATTATGGTGAACATAATTACAAAAACTACTACCTAATTACTTCTGAAAAATAGAACTAATACTATCGCTACAATAAAAACAAAATAAAAAATGAAAGTACAAAATATAATTTTAACTTATTAATTAAAATAATGGAGACGAAATAAAAAGAAAAACTACTTATTTAACAAATTCAGATTGAGTACCAGCTAAGTATTAACAACACTTTCTTTGAACATGACCAGCCCACTACGGAATATATCAAGTTCTGAATTGGTATCGTTTAACATATTGTACTCGCAAAGAATTCCAGCGAGAGGTGCCTGAAAAAAACCAACCTGGGGGTTTTTACAAAAGGAACTTGGAAGATTCTCTTGATTTTGAACCTTGGGAGTGAATATGGGACAGCAAGGTTAATATTCTGTAAGAGGTTCCTACATTGTATTTGACCGTATAAGAGTTTGAACAAAAATATTACTCCGGCAAGAATGTATGTATACATGGAATGTACTTTTTATAGCCATGTTCTTTTTAAAAACAAACCAATTCATTGCTTTAATTTTTCCCTGAACTAACAGGAACCCAAAACAGATGGTCGTTAGTTTTTCATTGCAACTGAGCGAAGGTCGCGACAGTAGCAGCTCGAGGTCGTACAACTTTGCACCAGACGACGAGCTCTGCGGAGAAATATTCGCCGCTAAAGCACTGGAGTTGTTGCTGGACAGTGCTGAGGGATGCAGGCCTAAAGGTATTCATTTATCATAATGTATGAAACATACATTTATGGTATATTAACATACAGACATTTTAACAATTTTTTATTTTGACATTCTAATAATATTTTATAGATTTGCACTTTTATGGATAATGTTTTTTTTTTGTTGTAGTATGTTTTCACTATAAAATTAGAATAAGAATTATTAAAACATTGTTTTTGCATACCTACCCGGCAGATTGTAAGCGTTTCAATCTATGCAAATAAATGACTTGATTTGAGTACATACTATTAACGAGCCCGTTGTTTTAGTAAAAACCGTCCTTATCGATCAACATTGTCTATTGTCTAACTTTTTTAAAGTTTGTGCTATTACTGTCTAACGTGTTACGGATTCGGTCTTGCCGGTAACATTGCGTCTAAGTGTGTTGTTGTACAGAATGAAGATGTTCTGTTCTAAATTAATGTATTTATTAGCTCATCCAATGCTGCCCATCTTTTTTTATATTAATTATTAATTCTTACGCAGTGGAAGCGTGCTGGGATAATCTATTATTATAAAGATGTAGCAGAGTATTAACAGTAGATTAAAGTAAATCAGTGCATTCCTCATTTAAAAAATATAACAAACCAATTTTATAAGTTAAAAAAAAAAATATAACAGCTGTAATGTTTGGATGTAAAAGTATATTTTACGACCTGTATAGCTGAGTGGTTAGCGATCCTACCTACTAAGCTAGAGGGTCCCGGGTTCGAATCCCGGTAGGTGCAAGCATTTATATGATGAATTTGGATGTTTGTTTCCGAGTCATTGATGTTTAAATGTATTTATGTATGTTTATATGAATATATGTATGTTTAAGTAAGTATATTGTATTAAATATATCGTTGTCTTGTAACCCATAACACAGGCTATATATGCTTAACTTGGGGCAAGATAATGTCACGGGAGTGGGTCAGGAATTGGAAATAATACTCCGCTTATAGGAACGAGTCTTTATTTGCGTTCACTTTTTCTGAACTTGCACTTCGCCGGTCTGCCGCTGTCCCTCTTGTGGGCGGCGGTACCTTCAACGCGTCACACCGAACACTAAGTCTCTTTTATCTTCTTCCTCTTGGAACACTTCCACTTTTCACTACTTCTTCTTCTTCTTCTTTACACTTTCGAGTCAGAACTAGAACTGCCATAGGCCACGCTTAGTACGGCTTATATACCCCGGGATCCGTTGTATTTTCAAAATGATTCTCCCATTCCATCTTTAAATTTAAATTGTACTAGAAAATTCTTTTAACTATTTTTATCCTGCTTACACATTTTCCATCCCTTTTTTTCTGTTCGATTTGATCCTGAACTTACTAGAAATTTCCTTTAACTTTACTAAACCCAAAAAAATCCATACACTGGTAGGTGTATCGAACCCGGGTCTACAGCGTCTAAAGTAAACACTTTTCCGCTGAGCTACGAGTATTGCTGACGGAGCTGTTAAAATTAACAATGTCTTGAAGTCTGACAACTCTCGTCATATACTTCGAAGGGTTGCTACGCAACAACGCATCCACATATTCTGTTATACTTTTCGGAGTATCCGGTGGACAGCCTGAGAGTAAATCAGCTGGCAGTTTCAATTCCCTTCCAAAATTTGCGTACGCAGGAGTCACCGTTGTCGTCTCGTGTATTGCGCTTCTATACGACATAAGAAACAGTGGAATGTACTCATCCCAGTTATCCTGATGACTGTCCACTACCTTTGCCAGATGTCGCTCCAATGTTTGGTTAAACCTCTCCACCATCCCGTCCGACTGTGGATGATATGGCGTAGTTCTGGTCTTATGGATTCCCAAGATCTTGCAAACTTCTTGAAATACTTGTGACTCGAAGTTCCGCCCTTGGTCACTGTGCAACTCCAAAGGCACACCGAATCTGCAGAAAACTTCATTCACCAGCTTCGTCGCAACGGTAACTGCTTCTTGATTCGGTAGACCAAATGCTTCCGGCCACTTCGTAAAATAATCCATCACCACCATTAAGTAATGGTTTCCAGATTTGGTGACTGGGAACGGTCCGGCCATATCCAGAGCTACTCTTTCCCACGGAGCCCCAACATTGTACAACTTCATAGCTCCTCTGCTCCGGGTCTGAGGTCCCTTGACAGCAGCACAACTCTTGCATTTTCGACACCAGTCTTCCACATCATCACGGCAATGCAACCAGTAAAATCGTTCTTTAATTTTTGTGAGAGTTCTTCTTATTCCCAAATGTCCACCTGAAGAACCATCGTGATAAGCTCTCAGGATCTCGTTCACCTTCTCCCTGGGAACAACCAATTGCAGATGGCAATCCTTTCCTTGCGGGGTTTCCCATTTACGGCAGAGCATCGTCCTGCATCACCAAACTGTTCCATTGTGCCCAGAGACTCTTGGTAGCCGTACTGTGTCTAGCCACTTCAGACCATTTTGGTTTAAGTGATTCACTTGTTAGCCAATGTAAAAGTGGTTGAAGATCCTTATCATTTTCCTGAGCTCTCCTCATTGCATCGTTGCTCCAGTTCTCGTCGATCGAAACTGTTCTGATCAGCCGGATCATAAAATTCTCTTTGTCCTCCTGACGAATGCAATGTTTGCATTCCATCGGACAAGGTCTTCTAGATAACGCATCTGCATTTCCATGACTTTTTCCTCCTCGATCTCGATTTCAAAGTCATACTCTTGAAGTTGCTCAATCCATCTGGCCACTTGTCCTTCCGGATTCTTGAATTCTAGTAACCACTTCAAGGCGGCATGATCAGTCCTTACGAGGAATTTGCGACCCAACAAGTACTTTTTGAAAAGTTGTAATGTCTTCACCACGGCCAGTAACTCCCTACGAGTTACACAGTAGTTTCTTTCCGGCTTTGATAAAGATTTGCTAAAGTATGCAATTACAACTTCTTGATCTCCTCTCTTCTGAGATAGTACTCCACCAATTCCGGTGTTGCTAGCATCAGCATCCACTATGAATCTTCCCTCTGTGTCAGGATATCCGAGGATAGCTGATTCACATAGTCTTTTCTTCAACTCTAAGAAAGCATGTTCGCATTCTTCATCCCAGGAAAAGGCTCTTTTCTCCTCCGTCACTCGATGTAAGGACTTAGCAACATCGGAAAACCCTTTCACAAAGCGTCGATAATAAAGCATAGTCCTAGAAATGCTCTCACATGTGTCTTTTCTGTCGGCGTCGGCCAGTGTTTGACAGCACTTATCTTGGCAGGATCCGTCGCAACGCCTTGCTCCGAGATAACGTGCCCCAAGTAATTCACCTGACGTTGAAAGAAGGAAAATTTCTTTGGACTCAACTTCAAGTTGGCACCCTGCAGTTATGAACTGCCATAACCCTTTTCCGGTTGAAAAAGCCGTCTTCTCCTTGTCTTTAGGGTCCAGATCGACTTGCCAGTAGCCACTTTTCAAATCAAGAGTAGAGAACCACGTCATGCCACAAAGTGAATCTAATGTGTCATCGATTCTTGGCAATGGATAACTGTCTTTCTTAGTTACATCGTTCAAACGCCGATAGTCCACACAAAATCTAGTTGATCCATCCTTCTTCTTCACCAGATCCACTGGAGAACACCATGGACTCGATGACGGTTCTATCACACCATTTTCTTTCATATCCCGAATCATGTCTTCCACTTCTTGTTCACGTGCAAACGGAATACGTCTTGGTCTTTGCCGTATCGGAACAGTGTCTCCTGTGTCGATCATGTGTTTCACCAAACCAGTTCTTCCGATGTCCCCGTCGTTCTTCGAGAACATCCCGGCGTAGCGTAGCAGGAAATTTCTCGCTTTTATTAACTGTAGCTTGGTAAGATTGTCTTTACAGCCATCCAGAAGTTTCTGTATGTTCACATCCTGGCTTGCAGCTACGGTCTTCCTCCCTTCTTCACACTTTCTTAACCAAGCTATCTCCTCACAACCTCCTATCACTGTTCCTTTCCTAATGATTTGCTTGTCCTCATGAGGATTAAACACGGGAACCATCGCAATTAGGGAGTTTCCCACAACAGTCCTGGCTGGGATCCATTTCGTGTCCGATGTCTCTCTTTCTATTAAAGCGCATTTACAAGGTCATCCTCTGTCATCTCTTGGCAGGACTACCGGGACTACGGGTCTGCGGTCTCGGATTTAAAGTAGTGTAGTGTGTAGTAGTAAAGTAGTGTTGTAAGCACAACACTTTCCCAATAGTTCCGCCTTTTATTGGAATTTCTTCACCTTCATGCTTCAATACACCATGTTTCATGTTAATCGTACACTGATGATTTCGAAGAAAATCCAACCCAATGATGCAGTCATGGCTAACGACTGTACGTGAGGCTCCCGTATCCAAAGTGAAACGGCAAGATTTTCCATTTATCATTCCCTCTATAAATAAAGTGTTTCCGTCACATGTCTGCTTAACAAAGATTCTTGGGGCTTTGCTTCTACCAGCCAGCGCTCACCCCACTGCCCTGGCCTTTTCTAGTTTTCCTGCTGCTCCAGCGGTGATGTTGAGACCGCCGCATCCTTCCTGCCTTGCGTTATGCTCTCACGCCTGGGGCAAGTGCTCCTAATGTGTCCTCGCTCCCCACACCCATAGCATACTGGGCTATATGCTTGCCTTCGGCTGGAATCTGCTGGTACAATTTTGCGGAGTCTCCACGCCCAAGAATCGTGGCGAACCGCTTCAACTTCCAACGCATGTGCCACCGCTTCCTTCAAGCTACTATGATGGCTCAGTCGTACGGCTGCTCTTACTTCGGCGTCCCGTATTCCATCGATGAACACTTGGAGCAACATTTCTTCTATTGCAACTGGTGACGACTGATATGCTTTACGCACTAGCTTCTCAGCTTCGACGGACCGCTGCTGCAGAGTTTCGTTGGCCCTTTGACTGCGGTCCTTAAGCTGCGCCCGATACATATGCTCAAGGTGTTTATCGCCATAACGTGCCCCCAACGCGTCAAGAAGGTCCGTATAGGTTACTTCCTCCTTCCCAGCGCCGAGTGCTTTCAATACGGAAAGTGCTTCATCACGGAGCGCTAGTGTGAGGGCAGAGTGTGCTTCTTGGTCACTCCAACCACTTGCTCTTCTGACCGTCTCTAATTGTAGCTTGAAGGCGGCCCAGGAAGACTTGCCGTCGTAGGGGGGTACTTTCAAACTTCTGGTCGATGTGATTCCGCAGGTGACTCCTGAGTTGGCTGAAGGACCCCCACACACGACCTTCCAATTGAGCTGATGAAAAGTTGCTTCCATCTCCCCCATCTTCCTTTCCACAGTGTCAATCCGGGCGATCTCCTTTTCTACAGTGTCAATCCGGGCGATCTCCTTTTCTACAGCGTCAATCCGGGCGGAGTTTTTCTGCACCACTGATAAAATTTCCTTGGAGAGGCCTTCATGCAGACCTCGCAGCTGCTCCTTCTGTCGACGTGCTTGCTCTTCCTGCAAGGCTCGCAGCTGCTCCTCCTGTCGGCGCGCTTGCTCCTCCTGTCGGCGCGCTTGTTCCTCTTGCAAGCCCCGCAGCTGCTCCTCCTGTCGGCGCGCTTGTTCCTCTTGCAAGCCCCGCAGCTGCTCCTCCTGTCATCGCGCTTGCTCTTGCATCATGGCGGCCATCTGATGCATGAGCGCGCTGATGTCTACGGCAGGAGCCTGCGGTGCTGACACGGTCGCACTGAGTCCAGAGCCGGATGCTTGTTGTGACTCGTCCTCTGCCGCTGCAGCTGCTCCCGCTCGCGTGGTCACTGCCTTCTCGTTCCTGGGCACTAATGGCATCTTTCCAATCCCACTTCTGACACCAATTGTCACGGGAGTGGGTCAGGGATTGGAAATAATACTCCGCTTATAGGAACGAGTCTTTATTTGCGTTCACTTTTTCTGAACTTGCACTTCGCCGGTCTGCCGCTGTCCCTCTTGTGGGCGGCGGTACCTTCAACGCGTCACACCGCACCGAACACTAAGTCTCTTCTATCTTCTTCCTCTTGGAACACTTCCACTTTTCACTACTTCTTCTTTTCTTCTTCTTTACACTTTCGAGTCAGAACTAGAACTGCCGTAGGCCACGCTTAGTACGGCTTATATACCCCGGGATTCGTTCTATTTTCAAAATGATTCTCCCATTCCATCTTTAAATTTAAATTGTACTAGAAAATTATTTTAACTATTTTCATCCTGCTTACACATTTTCCATCCCTTTTTTCCGTTCGATTTGATCCTGAACTTACTAGAAATTTCCATACATTGGTAGGTGTATCGAACCCGGGTCTTCAGCGTCTAAAGTAAACACTTTTCCGCTGAGCTACGAGTATTGCTGACGGAGCTGTTAAAATTAACAATGTCTTGAAGTCTGACAACTCTCGTCATATACTTCGAAGGGTTGCTACAATAATTGGTGTAAAAAGTGTGTCAATATTATTATTATTGTTTGAGCTCCAATTAAAAAACATGAAAGTGACATTGTCCCAATAATAAAAATTGTGGTTAATATCCCGTTAAATAATATATATAATAAAGGATTTGACGTCATATGAAATTACTATAATTGAGTACATCACTGATGCGTTTTCGAACATTGTTTAAACTTTAACTAGTGATTTTTATATTGTTTCAGATGAAGAAACTAATCGACGCTTAAAAGCGCCAATTACTTTTTTGGGTATTAGTGTGGGTAAATTTGAAGATAACGAGAATAAGAAAACTAAAAAGATCAAAGATTTCTTTTCTGCTGGGCCGTCTACAGCTAAAACTGACATCAGAGAAAAATCTAATCACGGATCCAAATGTGATAATATTATTAAAGATGCTAAATCTGAAAACATAAGTGAAGATGCTAAATGTGATAATGTAATTAAAAGTTTCGTAGTTAAGAATGCTCCTGTAGATGTTTGCAAAGATGCAGGAAAAGATTATGTTATGCGAAAATTTTTTCAAGCTACAGATAAAGAAAATAATAGCAGTAAGCAGAGAAGGGTTGTTGAGACGTCTTTAGATAAACAAGAATCATTCTTTGCCAAGTTTTTAAAAAATGATTCTACAAAATCAACAGAAATTAAATTGGACAAAAGTTACAATACTAAGGGTGGAAATCAGGAAGTTTATATTAAAACAGATAACAATTTGGAGAGCGGATTAACGGTACCACGCGGGATTCCTGATAATGACAGTAACGAAACAAATTCAAACTATTCAACATCTACAATCAATGCTGAAATCAATAAAAGTATCGCGTTATTTGATGAAGATCCAGATGAAATTAACAGGGTTACTGATATGAGGAAACTATTAAATAGTTCATCAATAGTCGATGCAGAAGCTACAGAATCAAATTATTCTCATAATCAGCAAGTAGCTAATGAAATCGAAACAATACAATGCACTGAATGTGGCAAAACAATATCAATGCACATGTTAAATACACATGCAGATTATCATCTCGCTCTCAAATTAAGAGATGAGGAGAGACAACATATGAGGCAAGAGAGAGAAGAACAAAGGAAAGAAAAATTTTCTGAACATGTAGAGGCGAAAGTTAGTAGACAAGAAAAAGGTGAAAGCAATAAGTCTATAGCCAGTTTTTTTGTAAAACTTGATGATAGTGTTCCAAGTGAATCTTGTAAGCAATGTGGGAAGAGAGTGCCATTGTACGATCTTTCAGAACATTTAGATTTTCATGAAGCACAGAAGTTGAATAGGGAACTCAATCGAAGTGTACTACAAGCGAACAATAGTGTTACAAACAGTGTTAAAAGGAAAAGAAAGTCTACATCACCTGTTAAAAAAGTAAAAGTGCCTTGTAAATCAATTGATTCATTTTTTAGGTAGCTAAGTATGTGATGCCAAGTATGTGCCGCAATGATCTTGTTGACTATGTGAACTTTGTTTTATGCACAAATTTATTCTAAATGGAGCCCCCATGAGCCAGGGATGCTGTTGGTACAGCAGATTGAACTTTGCTTGTTACTGCCACAAAAAAGCTATCAATCACAACAAATTGTTCACACACAAATCACACCAAAATATTCAAAATGGTTTTTGATATTAAATTTGTTATAAAAAATGCAAGAGAATTTAAAATAATATTTGTCCACCATCGAGAGTTAATATAATGTTTATGTATAGTTATAATTTATACTTATAGAACAGAGAGAAAGAGAAGATGCAGTGCAATTTAAAATAAAAATTATGGATAACTTTATGGTTTAGTCTTATTGAAAAAATACATAATAACTTAAACTAGTCAGTCTGTCCATAATTTATTCGCCAGAACAGAGATGACAGCAAAACTCCATTTGTATATCCGGACCTGCGCTTCGTAGAGCGCTGGAATGTGGGCCGGCTTTAAGTATTGCCGTACTATCTTTATGACGCCCAGCTTTTTGGAAGCCAATCTTCCAGATGACCCCGGAATTGGCAATCGCTCGAGATCTCGACACCCAGTATTCCGATACTAGGAGAGGCTAGGGAAGTGTTGTCGAAAAGCCGTGACTAAAAGTTTTGCGTAACTTAAAAAAACATGTTATAACCAAAATATTGTGTTTATTGCTTTTCAAAATACCTACTCTACATTTTAAACATTTTTTCATGCGATCCATTTTTTAAACAGGAAGGCCACAGATCTGAAGGCATGTTTTCTAATTCTTCGGAAACCTCTCATCAAATCTTTGATTTTGAGGAAAATACAGAAATGACAGGGTCGGGTCGGGGCTATGTGCAGAATGGATGACGAGTTGTACTTTTTCGGAAGCTAAAAATCACTTAGTAGTGATGGCCGTGTGTGAAGAAGCGTTGTCATGATGTAGGAGAACGCGGCTTTTTGGTCGTCTTTCGCGAACTTTTTTTTAACAGCCTGGGTAAACAAATGGTAAAATACCATTCGGCATTAACACTCTTTTGATCTTCAATTGTGCAGATGGCCTGTAGCTTTTTAACAACGTTTCTCGCCTGCCTCACTTTTGTTGGCCTGTTCTCGTTTTCAAACACTCATTTACAAGATTGCTATATTTTTTCGGGTTCAAAACAATAAATCCACGTTTCGTCTCATGTAACAATGTCAAAAACAGCATTAGAATGTCCGTGGCCGTACTTCATTAGCATCTGTGAGCACCATTCCACGCGAGCCCGTTTCTGCTCCGTTGTCAGTTCATGAGGGATCCAACGACAACAAAGTTTGCGAACTTTCAATTCTTCGTAAAATTTTCTGAATTTGGTTCATACCAATCCCCAATAGTCCTCGATTTGTCTCATAGGTTATCCGCGGGTTTTCTTCAATTAGCCGCTTAACAGTAGCCAGATTATTTTCGTTGACGGCAGTTGACGAAATTCGTCATGTATAGAAACCCGACCTCTCAAATTCAGCAAATCATCGCCTCACGGTGCTCAAGCAATTTGCTTCTCTCCCAAAAGCATTTTGAAAACGAGCGGCAACCTTGCGGAGAGAGAAAACTTTTAAGATCACAAAAAATCACCACTCTAAAATCTTTTCGATTTTATTCCATTTTCGTTGCGAACTAATAACTTTGATATGTGATAAAAAACAATTGACAAATGATTTCCCGCCAATTGTTTTTTTATTACTAAGAAGGTTTCACAAAATATAACATTCGAAATTCAAATAGTTCCGATTAGCTTGAGGTGCAAAACTTTAAGTGTGCCCCGCCCCATGTACGACAAATGGGGTTTTTGATAAACGCGCAAACTTGTTTCTCATGGGGTTAAATTGGATAAGGTTCATTTTACCCCCATTCCGCAACTTTCTCAAGAGAAGACTCGATAGAAGGGTTTCTTCCGGCGCTGGTCGACGATTTCCGAAAGAGATTAGTAGGTACTGTCTGTAGATATTAGGTACTGTCTTCTGCATAACAATGTATGTTGAAGGTGTCCAACATATCATTTATATAGACAGAAGCAACTGTGTTGGAGAAATCACAAAGCCTTTGGGTACTCCCAGCATTTACGGGCTTCGGGTTCGAGCGATAACCGTCGACAACGACCTGTATTTAACACCCAGTAAAAGCTTGTGAAGAGACGGCGAGATATATATATTGTGCTGAAATGTGTTAGTACTTCAATAAAATGACAGATTTGATTAACGTGCTAAAACACACAAAGGTTGGTAAAAAATGTTGTTTTGTTTTAATAAAGAGATGATAAAACTCCACTCTCTCCCCAAGCTACAATACAATGCATACTATGATGATCATTTCGATGGGCGTATCTACATAACTATATATATTGTTATGGAAATCAGTTGGTACCTACCACTAGTGTAGCGTACCGATTATTCTCTAATTGTGAGGTACCCAACCGTAGTGTACAAGGCGACATAAGGAATATAATCTAGGCAATGGGCAGCCGTGTTAGCTGCGATCCCCTTTCTAAACTTTCATTAGAGACAAAGAATAATTTATATTTATACAATTTGTTATTTATTATTTTTATGAAATATTTAAAACGTTTTTAACTTTGATCACGATTCATAATATATTGAATGATGCAGCACCTTACTAATTTGTTTTGTTTATAACAACCATTGTAAAATACACTTAATTGAAAAGAGTGGCGGTTGAAAATCAACCGTTGTTTGTTTTTCTTACGAGCTCTTCTTTTTCCGAACATATTATGGTAGATTCAGTAAATTAAAAGTAATATTACGACGATTGAAAAGCGCTTATTTTAAGCCTAATTGAATAAGTTTTTTTTGACATGTTTTTGAAGAAAGGAGCCCAAAATCTATGTTTGCATAAAAATCTAATGATTCATATAAAAAACAACTTCATATTTTTTAAAATTTTTATTAGTGCTTAGTACAAAGTTACACGTTATGGATCTCAACTTGCACCTTTTTCCAGGCATCGAGCGGGCCGTGCTCAGATCGGTATTTTACGTTGCAGCCGTCGTTGGCAAATCGGCCTTCCTCTCGCAACGTCTCGTACTCTTCACGCTCGTATTTAGTGAAACCCCACTTCTTTGACACATAGATCTGTAAAAGAGAACGTTTTGTATCATGATCTGATGAATGTATGATCAAGAATAAAAACAAATTATTGAAGTGAAACATGTTTAGATGCGCCATGTCAGAGGAAAACAGTCTGGGGTTACAATTAACTGGGCATTTACATATCAAAATTATTAATCCGTTACACAAAGAATGTAAGGTGTATGTTCCTTTTTTATACACATAATAAAAATTATTTATTTCAGGTATATTACCAATATAACATACTATTTAAAAAAAAATTAAAATAATATCACTACACTTCATATTTTTATATTTCATATAAATAGGATTAAATTATCTACAACAGTCATACACAGCATGTCATCTATATATATAATGTCAGTCTCACTAAAACTCGAGAACGGCTACACCGATTTGGCTAATTTTGGTCTTTAATTAATTGTGGAAGTCTAGAGGTTTAAAAGGTGAATAAAATATAGGAAAATGCTCGGAATAAAAAAAAACAATGATTTTGATTTTCCTTTGATGTGACCCCGTCGTTTAGATATCAAAATAAAATAATAGTTTCAAATGAATAACTTATTGGAATTTTTATCTTTCTAACTTTCTCAGAAGTTAAAAAATAAACTTAATTTTAGGTAACTATAGCAGGTACATTAATTACAGTTGTTAAATATCTATCAAATTTTTTTTTATGTAGATTGATAAATCTTAAGTTTTATCATAAATTATTTGTTGCATATTGAAGATTTATTGTCTTTTATTATTTAAGTGTCCTATATTATAATTAATTTTTACCGATACCAATTTATAGAGGAATAGACATCTAAATCGACAGACTCAGATATATTTAGAATACTATTACATGAATCAAATGAGTTTTGAGTCAGAAAATGACAGTTTTGAGGAGGAATCTGAAAAAGAGAATTTCAAGCTGAGTTGCCTTGTTATGAGTTGGACAGTGATGATGATATACCGCTTTCGGAACTGTGCCAAAAAAATGATGGGTCTGGTGTCTTCATTACAACAAAGAAATCATCCTTTTTTTGAAAATTTATCAGAGCCTACTTACTGCAAAAGGGCCCAATATGATGCAGAGGTGTTCAAAATATCCAAAAAAAGGACAGAAAAACCAAATACCTAGATGGATGTTATTGCCATGCGGATTTTATCTCTCAAAACTGCAATAAGGAGAATGCCCATTTGCCACCGAGGTTTTTTCCATGCGTCAAAATAAAATTGACATAGTATATTGCTTCATTTTGATATTGGGGCCATTGGAATTAATGATTTCACCAGGGGATTAAATTCAAAGTATAAAATATAATATAGATTTTCCAGTAAATGTTGGTGACAGAAATAAAGCCATCAATTTCTTTTAGTATTGCAGTTTAACAAATGATTATAATTTAGGTAGGTACTATTGACATTTATTGAAACAAATCATGTTTTTGTATGAACCGTTTTGGCAAAATAACATACTTTGAAACCAGTCTCGTTATAGTATATTTCATTACGAGTGTGGAAAGCCTGTTATTGCAAAGAGTTCTGACAAATGAAACCAAGCCAAGACGCAGCCGAAGGTGAGGGTTGATAGTCGGAACAAGTTGCAATGACGGTTCAGCACATATGCTGAACAACTATTTTTAATACAGCTGCGAAAAAATTAAGCAAATTAATAGAATAATAAAAACACAATAAACTCAACTAAACTAAAATGGCGCCAACCGTAAAAGAATATAAGCAGAGATTTTTTTGTTGTTTTTTTCACCTATTCCGGGCTATGCAAACTATGCCCATACTATGTTTTTTCTTTTTAATAGACATTATTTTGACAGTTGGGAAAGAGAACTCACGAGTTCGGAAAAGGTAAAGAAAAAGCACAAGTATGTAATAGCCCACATCCCGAAAGCTATATGTCCCTGCAATACGCCACTTTTTGAGCAACTGTATTAAAAAAGTATTTTTAATGTAATCTAAACTAATTAAAAATCTTTTTATATACTTTAAAGCCTCTATCCCACATTAAAGTTGGCACCCCAATGTGACTCTCAATTTAAAATATTATTATAACAAACAATAAATACAAATAGAACATATAATTATATGTTCTACATATTTCATAGACTCTGTGAAGAAAAAATTTATTTTTAATTTTAAAGTCAGATTCTTATTACCTTTTGACGTCCAGGGAACTTGAACTTTGCACGACGGAGAGCTTCAATGACCTGAGGCTTCCAGCGGTCACTAGAACGCACTGACATAATAGGCTGGCCAATACGGACACGGGCTACTGTGCCTTGAGGCTTGCCAAAAGCACCACGCATTCCTGTCTGGAGCCTGAAATTTGTTATATAAATTTAATTTTAAGAAAAGCAAGTGCAAGGCTCTATTACGTATGTTATCATAGTGTTTTCGTTGTATATTATTATTACCTAAGAAGATTATAACCTTTACTATAATAACATATTACTCTAAGAGAAACAACAATTAAATAAGTACTTTTAATGTCTTTCGTAGCAAAAGGTTGTTTTAAATAAGAGAAAATCATAGAACAAAATTAAGAAAGCTCCGAGAAAATTTAAACCCAACTTATCCCTTGAGACTGAGACCACTTAATATTTCACAATAAAATTAAATATTGCAATAATTAAAATTATAAACAAAGACAAATTTTCCATTTATTTATTTATATAATATTAAAATTATGGCCTCACCTATCAGCTCCAGCGCACGATAACATCTTATTGATACGAATTACGTGGAACGGATGTAACCTCATGCGGATGTGGAACTGATCCTTGCCGCAGTTTTTCACGAGGTACTTGTTGCAGCAAATACGGCCGGCTTCCAAAGCCTCTGAACTCAGCTGCTCATATTCGTCGGATACCAAGTGCACGCACAGAGGAAAGTCATCTACTGCTGCCCTCTTCTTACCAAGATCGAAAATACGAATCTTTGGGTCAGGCACACCCCGACAAAATCTGGATTTTGGATACGGTTTGTTTTTACAATACCGATAGCTGAAATAAAAAAGGTTTATAATATAAATAACTAAACGTCTGATTAGTTATCAAGTAACAATTTAACCAATATTTACCATCTAGCTGGTCGGCGCCCCATTGTGACCTGAAAGAAGCAATACACTAGACTTAGTAAGGAAAATATTATTTGTTAAACATATCTCACCACAAAAATCTCATTAAAAAACAAGGATTCAAATAGATTTTATTTAACAAAAATATTCGCACCTTCACAAATGGACACCGTGTATGCAAAAGAGATCTAGAATTATAAAATTAAACCTGACATTGACACAATAGAAATTGACAGCTGCCACTGGCAAATGCCATGGATAACATATAAACAATAGATGGAGAACGATATACAGCAGCACGGTCGAAAACTAGTTTTTGTATGAAAACGATTTATTTTTCCGAAACGACCCCATGCTCTCTCTCGTTTTTCATTTTGTGCAGTTTCGGTTTTGAACATGTTACAGTACATATCTACCTAATAATGACGTTAATTTATTCTAATCTTAATCTACTTTTATGTTGCTATAAGTGTGAAACACATTTTATGTTATTTGAGTGCTTAGTCTCTGTGATGTTATTGAGGTCATATCAAAATCTAATATACCTTCATCCTTAGGTTGATTTGTATTATGTTTCGGCATGTTGCATGACTATGACGCTTGACATTGTTTTGGGTTTATTAGATCAATGTCTAGTACTCGTTTAAAAAATAAATTCTTTGGCGGACACGCACCAACGCTTGTTCACATACGATATTATAATAGTATCTCGGTAAATATATTTAAATAATTGATTTTAATATAAACAGAAACACTTCACATATCTGAGCGAAACTCTTAAAGGTCAATGAGCGTTATCAGAGTACAATACAGTGATACGTATCCTGTCCTGACGAAACTGCCAAGTTACTGTAGCGCGAATCAGGTGTTTGCCGTAGGCAGAATGACCGACTTCTTCGGGATCATCAGATCTCTTGTTGCGGGATTTTGGAACAGGTTAAGGGCGTCGGATAATACCATCCTTTCATCATTGTCCAGTCGCATGAATATTACATGTGATGAACACAAGTGAGCTGGTTAGCAGTTAATTAAGAGACATGTTTTTTTTTAGAAATGGGAGGACAAACCTTTATTTGATTTAATTTTATAATACCAAACTAATTATGGATATCAAACACCGTGTTTCAAATCTTGAAATAGAGGTTCAAAACTAGGATACCTATTTATCTAAATATTGTCACTTGAATCTAGTGAGCTCGTGTGGCACCCAATTATCGAGATTTATTGCGTACTTAGCTTTATCAAATGTGCCAAAACTCATTTTAAGGTTTTGTTTAGTGACGTCTATTACAATTAACCACATATTATATATGTAATTTATATGTTTCTGTACCACACATTACATAATAAATATACAAACTGAATGTATTGAATATATAAACTGAATGTGTGATCCCCTTCACTTTGTGGAACTATTCTGATTAATAATAATACCTAATAGTTTTAAGTTATGATAGTAATTATAACAAATACAAATAATCATCAAAATTTAATAACATAAGTGTACAAATTGTACCAAAGTAAATTAATAAATAAATTTCATTTCATTTAAATTATTTGATATTTCATTGCAAATATTATGTAATTAATGTTTTAAACGAAAGATTAGGCGGTATGGTCCTTAGACTACAGCCTACCCTGAATGGGCGAATAAAAAAAATGTTTTTATTTTTTTTACGTGTCATTTATCAGTCGGACGTGTCAAATTGTTAAAGTCAATCTTGATTCATAATCAATATTTATCAATTGTCAAAAGACACTATTCGAATTTCGATTTGACAATTTTTATGAAGCAGGGCCTGAAACTTTGTAATTGTTTATTGACAGTAATGTTATTGTAAATTGCAATGTTCGTATTGTTTTATTTGTAAATGTTTTAGTCTTATTCAAATTGTGTGCTACTTTTTTCTTGCAACATGGGTGCTTTTACAAGCAGACAAAATGCTGGTGTTGAGGAAGCTGACGTAGTTTCCAATCATGCATATAAATATCCTCCAAGATCAGGTAAATAAAATTATGCTCTTGTCACTTGTAACAATGTTGTGAAGATGCTTGTTTGGTGATTTTAATTTAGTGCATGTTTGTATATGGACTAATTCATTAAATCAATCAGGTAACTACTTTGGAAGCCATTTTATTATGGGTGGAGAAAGATTTGACACACCTCAGCCAGAAGCATATTTGTTTGGTGAAAATGCTGATTTGAATTTCCTTGGCAGTAGACCAACACCAGTAAGTTGATTAATTAACACAGCTTTATGATAGTTATCTGAAATTTCTAATAAACGGGTTGTTGTAGAGTTTTATTTCATAGAGTTTGAGGGTCCTGGGACTGGGTCCAGCATCCAAGTAGTATTTGTAACCTTACACCTTCAACATGATTATATTTGACAAACAGAAGTGTTTTTTGTGTGGTATGTTTCATTGAGGTAAATGTATAAAGTTAAATTGGTTTGAATATGACAACAAGTGATCTGTTGCTACAAGGTACAGGAGTGCTAGCTGAAGTATTTAACCTTGAAAGTGAAAGATCCTTTGATTCTGCTATTATAAGAAAAATTTTGCCCCACAAATAGATTTTAAGTTGGAATCAACTGTATGTTAAAGATAAATTAATAATCTCTGGTAAAATTAAATTTATATGCTAAATTGAGAGTGCAAATTGACAAATAACTTAAAGAAAGCAGTTTACCTTTTGGCACAATCAATGCCCACTAGACTCAAACTTGTAATAGTTTATTCCAATTTATTTTTATAAATTTATCTCAATGAACTCATATGAATAGAACCCATTTGACTCAAATTGTTGGATTGGACGCCTTGTACAAGTGTCCTGGGATCATGTGTTTACACTTTTTATTTATTTATTTAATTCAGAGAGATCTCCATATATATTAGTAACAATATTTCTTATGTACTACATTCATATTATTAGTGGAATATATTTATAAACCTAGAGCTAACTGTATCCAGTGTTTCTGAATGGAACAGTCAGCTCTGGCAGAAATCATCTTTAGGATGCTGTTACTGCTGACACGAAGACGCTGCAACATGGAAACCACTTTTTTTCACATTATGGCATGGAAACCATCCACAGATGCCTCAGCAAACATTCCAGAAGTGCTACAACGCCATGGTAGCCCCAACAGCCTCCTAAACACACTAACTATACAAGTAGCTTTGTGATCTGATACCTCCAAGCTTTAAATCCATTGATTACCAAGCTATTTTAGTGTGAGAATTTTATGTGTGCTAAAGTGTATCTATGTGTATTATTTTACATGTAGCAAAATAATGCTAATAGTTAGGATGATTTCAATAAATATATCTGAAAGCTATTGAAACAAGTGACCATGCATAAATTATTCATATTATGATTTTTTTACACATGATAGAAAGTTGAAATGCCATTATATTGTAGGATAAATGAGTTTTTTCAATGGTTTTATTTATTAGTGAATAAACTATTAAAGTTTTATAAATTTATATATAGTTCTTTCTAAAACAAAATATACAAGCTTTCATAGTAATAATTTGAGATATTCAATCCAAAAGGCTAAGAAGAATCCCAAGAATGAAATGTGAGATTGCTTTTTATATGTTTTAAAATGTAACTATGCTATATTTGGACAAGATAACTACTGAAATATATCTTGTGATAGTTTTTCAAGTAAGACTGAATTCTCTGCACCCTTTTTCTGTTAACTTTTGTATGACAACATCCCATTTTGTCCTTTCTTATATGTACAGAATTTAACAAACTGTTATTAGCGTTCTACATGTCGCATATAATAATGTGTTCAGGAGGCTGTTAGGGCTGCCGTGGTGTTGTAGCTCTTCTGGAATGTTTGCTGAGGCATGTGTGGACGGCTTCCATGCCATAATGCACAAAAAAGCGGTCTCCATGTTGCAGCGTCTACATGTAAGCAGTAACAGCATCCTAAAGATGATTGCTGCCAGAGCTGACTGTTCCTTCCAGAAACACTGAATACAGTTAGCTCTAGGTTTATAAATATATTTCACTAATAATATTAACGTAGTTCATAATAAATATTGTTACTAATACATTTATAGAGATGTCTCTGAATTAAATAAATAAATAAAAAAAAATTCTATTGTAGAAAATAGCAATTCCTAATAACAAAATAAGGCGAGAAATTGAAGGAGTCGTATACATTTTGCTGTTGGGCCATATGTATCAGTGGTGTCATGTTATGTACCTCGAATTGGTACATTATTTACCTGTTATACTAAGAGTTAATGAGAATTATTGTCATGATATTAATTGCCACTATTATAAGTCAATATTTACAGCTTGACAAAAAGCAAGCAAAGTGATGCAACAAAATACATTTTTAAGCCTCAACCTAAGAGTTGTACATAGCATACAAGATTTTATCAACAATATGTCACTTGAATAGTTGGCTCAGTTGGTAAGAGCGCTCGCACGCAACACAAGAGGTTGCGGGTTTGAGTCGCATATAGTTCACAAAATTTTGTTTTCAAATTTTATTTGTGAAATAAATTTAATCCCAGAAGTGAAGGTTATCACTCTGAAACATAAATTGTTTAAAAACTTTGTTTGTTAAAAACTTTTTATCTTTCTTTCTTTTGTAGAAAAGTAAATATAATAAATTAAATGATTTAAAAAGTGATAGTACAGTTGATGACCATCAGCATACACTGTAAATAAATAATCTCTTATCTAAAAATTTGTAAAATATGTTTCAGTTTCCATACCCACCACCACAAAACAATGAGCCTACAAAAACATTGCGGAGTCTCATCAACATACGCAAAGAATCACTAAGATTTGTCAGATGTCCTGAGCCAGTTGGCAAGTTAAGTGAAAATAAGATTGGTGATGGACAAATTAAGGCAACTGAGAATGGAAAGGGCACATATTACAATATGGAGTTCACATTTGACTGTGACGTAAGATGTGCTATTACTATATACTATTTTTGCACTGAAGAGGTCACTCCCACTGGTATTGTGTAAGTTTTAGAATTTTGGATGATCTATTTTTTTTTTCGATTTTTTTAGCTGCCACGACATTAGTCTGTTCATAATAAAAAAAAACATTCTTAGATGACCTCTACTAGGCGAAAGGAATATGCCTACCAAATTTCAAGTCTCTATGGTCTATGCCTTGTGGTTCCAGAGTAATAGTGATGAGTCAAAACATAGGTGTTAATCTCTTATATGTAAATATATAGATAGATTTAATGTATTTTTTATCTTACTATATATAAATTATGTGACACATTGTTTGTCCGTGATGGAGTCCTAAACTAATGAACGAATTTTAATGTGGATTACTTCATGGAGTGTAATTTAGTTCAACTTGAGAGATAGGATAGTTTTTATTTCGATTTGGGACCCATAATTATTTTTACTTTCAATATTTATTTTGTATGGACATATTTTCTATGAGAAAATTTATTGACAGTTTTGACAGTTCTGCCGTGACACAATTTCATTATAACAACAATTCTTGATGTTATGAAATATTATTGACAATTCATAAAAAACAGTATTTTATTTATTATGTACAGAGCAACGTCTGTTGAGTCAGCTAGTATTTATATATTTTTTACTTTCACATGATAAGTTGTAATGTAATTTAGGATTCTGAAGGTAGTTATATTTTTTACGGATAAAAGTGGTGTAACTAGCAGATGACAGCTTATTTGGAACCTGATAACAATGATTATGTTCCGAGTAAAGTGTAGCATAATGCCATACAACCCTGATCACATACAACTGAGTCCGTCACACAGACTTGAAGATGTCTGATGAGTCTGTCATTAAACCCTGTATTATAAATGTTTTTTGTTCAGGTATTATCCACGGGATCCTTCAATGACATCACAAACTTATCACTATAAGAAAGGTGCCAATCAACAATTCTGCCAAATCTCCCATGTGTTTGATCCTTCCAAATACCCTGAAGAGGATCTTGTATACAGTGCTGATAGAGAGATCATTCCAGTTGCCATTTACTGTGTGGTTGATGAAGGACAAGATGGTAAGTGTACATAGGTACCATATTGTTTGTATCATCATCATCATAATTTCAGCCGGAAGATGTCCAATGCTGAACAAAGGCCTTCCCCACATGATCGCCATGACAATCGGTCCTGTGCTGCCCTCATCCAAGCTATTCCTGTGATCTTAACCAGATCATCAGTCTCTCTTGTGGGGACCTACCAACACTATGTTTTCCGGTGTGTGGTCGCTATTCGATGACTTTACTGCCCGGAAGGCCATCTGTCTGTCAAGGGCACATAGCACTGCCACTTCAGTTTCGAAACCATTTGGGCTATGTCTGTTACTTTGGTTGTCCTACAGATCTCATTTCTGATATTGCTTGTGAATGAGAGTGATGACCATTTATGAATTATTTCAAATTAAATTGAAACAATTTTGCCAGATTTATTTATGTAAGAGGCGGACAAACGATCATATATACTTGTGTCACCTGATGGTATGTGATCACCATAGCCTATACCCTGTTTTAACACCAAACAAATCACAAAAGTATTGCGACCACAAGGGCTTGACTAACTGTATTGAATTTGATAACCTAAAGCAAACAGGTGAGCGCACTTACCTGTATAAATACAACTGGACAGGCTGTTCCATATGTTTGACAGTAAATTTTTTGTGCCTATTTGAAGCGCCACTCGTGAGCGTTCAGAGAATTAATTTTGACGTATAATACAAATGGCTGCGAAGGAACGTAAAACACTTGAAGTATTTTTACATTTTGAATTAATTTCATTCGTTTTCCGTGCTATTTATACTTCAAGAATCAACGTAATAAAGTACACATTTTTTTTTCTAAAGTTTCCCACCATCTATCGATGTTTGCTGAGGTATTTATCACTAGTTTTAGTACCGCAGACTCTCGCTACATGGCCAACAGCGCCCAAAATGGCGAATATCAAACAGGCACAAAAGCACTTTGACAGCCGCCAGTCGAGTGGTATAGGTCTGTGGGTGATAGTCAAACAGTTTTCAATCTTACGCCACCGACATTTTTAATTTTGTTTTTTCAGGATTATTCTATACTCTAACATCACCATAAGAGCACCAGCATTTACAAAAATAATAATAAATTTTGTATGATTTATATAATTGGCAATGAAACTAAATTGTTTTTTTTTTTAGAAATACGACAATCTCATACAACAATAGCTATTGTGGAAAAACACTCAGACGGGATGTATGTCTTGAAAGCACTCAAGCAAAAGTTGTTTGTGGATGGCCTATGCTATCTGCTACAAGAAATATACGGTATCGAAAATAAAAATCTTGATACTAAGGTAAAATACATTTTATATATATTTGAAAAAAAAAAATCATTCAAAATATATTTATTTCAATTATTGTTTAACTTTGTACGTATTTTTCAAAAAGATCACGTAAGTTTATTTTTGTGTGAAACATCTATAGGCGGAGGGTATACCTGATTGTTGGCGTGGCGATACAGGCCGTGGCGACGCTTCGCCACGCTATATTATGATGGAATATTTGTTTGGTGGTACTTGTTACCGCCATCTATACGTATTACGTAGTACTTTCTCTTGTGGTAACTTCGAATTTCAAAAGTTTTGTTTATTGTGGTAAAACAGAACTTACATAATTATTTTAACAATGTAATACTAACCTGAGTTTTACGTAAAAAAGTAAGTAATATTTTTAACGGTCAAATATGTCTGATAGCGATAATAATACAGAAAGTGAAAGTGTGCAGCCTCCTGCAAAGAAAGCAAAATCGCACTTTGATACAATACCAAGTCATCAGTAAGTAAATTGTATTTTTATAATTCAAGTGTGCATTTGCCTGCACTAAGAACGTGTATATTTTGTAAATTTATAGTAATTGTATAATCTACTCTCTTGGTAGATCATAATTTACACAATTTCTGTTGTATATAGTATTGAATTAAAAAAAAAAATATATAAAGAAAATAAATGTAGGTATATTAAATAAACTGTCATAATTTTCTGGAGAAAATTCGTTATATTGTATTTTTTTATCATGCCATATTTAGTTCGTGCCATAATCTGTACTTTTGTGCCTATTACTTGTACAAAATAAATTCGATGTTTCACATCTGCCAGGCGTCCCGTGACGGCTCACAAATTTTATTTTAGGTAGACGAGCACAAGTTCAAATATTTTTACTAAACATTTGAATATAATGAATAATTATAGGTATTATAATTTATATATTATCGGCAGCGTTGCCCCATAGACAGGAGCGCGTATTCCTTTTCTAGCAAGGTAGGCACTGTAGATACAAGTACCTACCCCAATATTATAATATTTAGGTATCGCACACATAACGCGAAGAGGTTGAAATTGTGATTTAGGTACTCTCGACATGTCAATTTTGTGGTTTAAAAGAAAGTAAGCTAAAACTTACTGGGTGGATGTTCATTAGAAATTTTGTTATAGAAAAATGGAACTAAAACTAGTGGTATATATTAGCTTAGGTTCTTATTAAGGTAGGCATTGCCTCTATGCTTATATAGAAGGCACTCCCCTGCCCATAGCAATATACCATAGGATATAACATTATGGAAATAACTAAAGTAAACTAGTCGTGCCATGTCTATATATCAGTTAATTTTGTCTTATCTTTTAAATAAAACACTTTTAAAGGATTAAAACGCGTGTAATTGTAACGGTTTTACATTAGATGATCCCCTGTTAGGATTAGGTGTTAGTCCCCCTGAAAACGAGATCTGGAAAGGTCTTGAAACGTCGGGTTAACTAAAATAAAAAAATGTAACTTTTTACGCAAACATCTAATGTAAAACCGTTACAATTACACGCGTTTTAATCCTTTAAAAGTGTGTTATTTAAATGTGTAACACTCGCGTTAATGAAAGAAAATACTTTGTCTTATCTTTTAACCGCTGTTGTTGTTTGCTGCAGAACTAAGACTGTTCGCCAGTTCTTCATGGGGGCCCATTGTAATTTAGTTTCGTGTGCCCATTCTTCTCAGGTCTGAGGCATAAGGCATTCAATAAGTGATGTCACATCCTATCTATCTATCTTCTATATATATAAAAATGAATTGCTGTTCGTTAGTCTCGCTAAAACTCGAGAACGGCTGGACCAATTTGGCAAATTTAGGTCTTGAATTATTTGTGGAAGTCCAGGGAAGGTTTAAAAGGTGAATAAATATGAAAGTATTCGGAATTAAATAAAAACAACAATTTTGTTTTTCCTTTGATGTGTCCCCCGTCGTCCGATATTTGTTTTGTATGGACATATTTTCTATGAGAGAATTTATTGACGCACGGTTTGACATTTCTGCTGTGAAACAATTTCATAACAACAACAGAAATATTATTGACAAATTAAAAAAAACATTATTTTATTTATTATATACAGAACAACTTCTGTCGGGTCAACTAGTTTTGAATAAAAATATTTGAATTTGAAAAAAAAAACTTCACTTAGTTTCTTGTGTTCTTCTAATTGTGATACTGTTTTAAAAAATAAAAATTTCATCAATATTTTATGTCATATATTTTATATCATATATCAGTTACACTTCCAGCGGAGCTAATTTCGCAGTGTGCATTTTTATATAAAACATTCGGAATTCGTACTGTGCATAAACCCCACATATCCAGATGGTGAGAATTATATCTTAATAATGAAATAATTATATGGGTTGCCTAATATTATTAATTAATTATATAAAACAAGCTGTTACCCGCGACTTCTTCCGCATTTATTGATGTAACCATATTGGTGTTCCAATTCAATTCCAGATGAATATTATATACAAAACAATCTAATATCGTCAAGGCAGCGTTTGTACATTTTCATTCGACCGGTTTCTCTCTGATTTACTATGCGACTCCGACTTCACAAAAGTATTAATTTTTCGGGTGAATATGTAACCTATCAGACTCACTAATAATGAGGTTTTCTGTTGGTAACAGAATTTTCAAAATCGGTTGAAGAGATCCAGAGATTACCCCCTTCTTCTTCTTCTTCGTCGTTTCACTCTTGACAGCGGTCGTGATCATCACGAACTGAAATCTTTTGGGGCAGATGTGATTTGCCCCACGAGGATTCGCCACTTATCCCTGCTGGCCGACAGTCTGGTGCACTTGTTCAATGGATTACCCCTTACAACCTCACAAACATATAACTCTTTAGAATATTAGTACTTATAGATTAAATTTATTTACAGCCAACTTCTGATGAGGAAACAGAAGACGGTGGACTGGAATGTGTGATATGCATGTGCGACGTGCGAGATACGC
This sequence comes from Leptidea sinapis, assembly GCF_905404315.1. Lineage (NCBI taxonomy): Eukaryota > Metazoa > Arthropoda > Insecta > Lepidoptera > Pieridae > Leptidea > Leptidea sinapis. The sequence continues at coordinate 30,722,471 of NC_066265.1, forward strand.
TTATCTTGCCGTGCCGGCACCTCTGTCTGTGCAACTCTTGCGCCGACTCTCTGCGATACCAGGCCAACAACTGTCCCATCTGCCGGGCTCCGTTCAGAGCGCTGTTGCAGATCAGAGCGCTGCAGAAAATCACGTCGCCCAATGTCGCACCTCTCGCACATTCCACTAATCCACCTGATGTAAGTACTCCTGTCACCAGACATGTGTCACTCTGCGCTTTAAATACGAAAACACACCTAGAGGCGCGCGGAAACCTGGTGGTAGTATGCGGTCGGTTGTCAATAGCTCCGAATGCTTTGACCTACTTATTTGATGACACGGATTTTTTTTTGATGAGCGAACATCTAGATTTTTATTATTATTTTTTTTATTTTCATGAAAATAAGCCACGAGACGAGCAGGACGTTCAGTTGATGGTAACTGATACGTCTTTCCTATTACAATGCAGCTCCACTCAGGATTCTTGAAAAACCCAAATATTCTGAGCGGTGCTACAACTGCGTTCGTCACCTTGAGTCATAAGATGTTAAGTCTCATTTTCCCAGTAATTCCACTAACTACGGCGCCCTTCAGACCGACACACAGTAATGCTTACACACTACTGCTTCACGGAAGAAATAGGCGCCGTTGTGATACCCCTAAATCTAGCCGGAATCCTGTGCAAAGGAGCCTCCGACACATTACGTCTTTATCGACATTTAACGAGCGACATTTTCAACAAATGAACTGTAATAGAGTGTGTCGCGTCACCAGGGCAGCATGGAGAACATCCCGGCGGGCTACGAGCCGGTGTCGCTGATCGAGGCTCTGAACGGTCCGCGCCGCTCGTCCCCCGCGACCCTCGCCCCCCTCGCGCCCGTTCTCTCCAGTCCCAACACAGACACTCTCTCACAGGTAATCATACCAACTGTCTTGACTCACCTTACTCATTTCTCCATTACGCTTACTAAGGCTTGTCCACACACAAATAGCAACGGCGAATCCACACTTTGTTCGTTCGTTACCATTATTTCGCAATCGTTCGTTGTCTGTGGACCCGGAACACTGACCTCTACTATATACCACTGGACTAGCGGCTTTTGTGCCTGTTCGATATTCGCCAATGTGGCGCTGTTGGTCATGTAGCGAGAGTCTGCAGTACTAAAACTAGTGAAAACAACCTCAGCAAACATCGATAGATGGTGGGAAACTAATTAGAAAAAAAATGTGTACTTTATTACGTTGATTCTTGAAGTATAAATAACACGGAAAACTAATGCAATTAATTCAAAATGCAAAAATACTTCAGAGTACGTTCCTTCGCAGCCATTTGTATTATACATGAAAATTAGTACTCTGGACGCTCGCGTGTGGCGCTTCAAATAGGCGCAAAAATTTTGCTGTCAAACATAGGGAACAGCCTGTCCAGTAGTATTTATACAGGTCAATGACCCGGAATATTAACACTAACCTAACAAATAGCTAACTATAAATCTTTAATAATGTATATATAAAATTAATATAAGTAACTTGTTAAATATTTTTTAATCGTTATTAATATAATGCTTTCATTATACCTTTATTTATTTACAGTGTGTCTGGATTGATGTATCAATCTGTACTCAATAATCTTGTGTTTTTTTATTTATTTATATAATTTTTTGACTTGTGTAAGGAATTGAGTATTTGTCCTAAGTTGCGTGATTGAAATAATTTGTTAAACGATGGAACTGATGAACTGGTGGTAAAAGTTACTATAACATAAATGACTTTCTTAATGATACCACAGATTGGGAATGGAGTGACCGCCCTCAGGCTATTAAATAATAAGTTTAATTGTACAATATTACTTTGTAAACATATTTATTCGATGAAAAAAAAAGCCCGCTGAGTTTGTTGCGCCAATTCTTCTCAGGTCTGAGGCATTCATTTTGGAATGGGTGGTAGTTTTTTGACTTTCAATAAGTGGTGTCACATCCTATTTTGAATAAAAATATTTGAATTTGAAACTTAATTTAATATATTTTCTAAATGAATAAATTGATTTCGATTTTTTATTTAAACTGAACTGAAATTTACTCAAAGTACTTTTTTCAGCACAACTCATATTGCCTTAGAATAATTATTAATGTGTAGTATAAGTTTATAAAATTAAAATGTTGCTCTATATGTATCTCTATATAAAATTTATACTTATCAATGTGTACTAATAAAACTATGTGATTAAATTGTTTTAAGTATAGTGTTTCTATGACATTAGACTCAGAATAGGTAAATTAGCGTATAGACTACCTTACAGACCGATAGCGCGTAACCAATATTGATTTTTCAATGTAATTTAATATTCAAAATACTATGTAGCTTATTCGAAGTGTGACTGACTGTTTACGACTTATGAATCAAAACCGGTTACACTAACAATAGATTCGCTTTCCATTTCTATCTCGCTGTAATTGCCTTAGAGATTTTATTTTCTCTGACACGTTTCGTTTTTCGCTAGTGTATTGTAAGTCTATAGTTCAAATTCAAATATTTTTATTCAAAATAGGATGCGACATCACTTATTGAAAGTCAAAAAATTATCATCCATTCCAAAATGAATGCCTTAGACCTAAGAAGAATGGGCGCAACAAACTCAGCGGGCTTTTTTTTTCATTGAATAAATATGTTTACAAAGTAATATTGTACAATTAAACTTATTATTTAATAGCCTGGGGGCGGTCATTCCATTCCCAATATGTGGTATCATTAAGAAAGTAATTTATGTTATAGTAACCTTTACCACACAAACGTTTTTTAACAATTCTTTCTAGTGTGAACAGTCAGCGATGAACTATGAATATGTCTCTTGTATTCATACGAGAAGATCTCGTATGAATACAAGATATAAGAATATAATATAAGAATATTATCTGTTCTACGTTTCTTGAGAAAGAAAAAAAGATTGTGTGGTTTTATGAAACCACGGTAAAAGTGAAACATTTTTTCACATTATAGACATTTTCAACTAAAAATTTTTGAGATAATATTCCATTAAGGGTATAAAAATCGTTTCATCAATCTTAATTTTATATTTAAAAACAAACAAAATAGCGTGGTGCACTGGCACAAATGAGTAATACTCTATACACTACATGGTCAGCTGCTGCGAACTATAGGCACCGCCCGACCGTCAAGCGATATGCAACACACAGACGAAAAAGTTTGAGGCGATGTAATAAAAGTTTCACTTTAAAAAAGTAATAAGAAAGAAGAAAGACATTTTTTTTATTTGAAACGTATAAGTAAGTAGTTTTATACAAAGACATAACATAAAAAATAAATATAAACCTAAGATTGATAAACAAGTAAAAAACAAAAAGACATTTCTATTATTTATATACGATTCAAAAAATGGTCCCAACTCAGCATGTTGCTGGTTTGAAAACCAACGCTGGTCTTCCGTTGGGCCATTTTGTGACTTCACGAAAAATTTTTATATATAAATTAAAAGCAAAACTTTTTACTGGTAGGAAACTAAAAGTAACGTGGTATAAAAACTAAATCTTATAAACTTACATAAGGTTAACTAATTTAAAATTAATTTTTTAAGTGTTTCGATCTGATTATAATTAACGATGGGCAATGAATGAGTTAGAACGTTCTACTTGTATACTCAGTGGCCGCATGTAAATAAATAGATAATTTCTGTTCGTTGCTTGTTACGTCAACTGTCAATTACTCTTTATCCCAAAAAAAAAAACTAAAAAATGCAAATGTATAACAATCAACATTATAGCTGTTCATAAAACTGCTAACAGCCAAGTATAAATAACTGACAACTGCCTAAATTATATATTTAAAGATCTAATTAGAATTGAGAGTTTATGTTTTGAATTGAAAAGATAACGGAGAAAACAATATTTGGTGACTATTATTGTAAATTGTAATAAGTAAAAATATATTAGGTAAAATACTTTTATAAAGTACTGGTGTATGTAATAGTCGATTTCTGGCTGGTGTTGGGAGAAGCACTTAAAAATAATGTTCCTGCGATACTTGTACTGCAAGAACGCATGTGTAAAAACTGGTAAAGTTTAAACTTGTTTGCCTTTTATTGTAAATGCTATACTTTGTACATTATCATGCTTGCTATTTCATCTCCTCCACTAACAGGACTAGACACGATCTGCGTCGTCACTTCCGTCAAGCTCCGCATATTAATCCTGTCCGATAGAGGGACTACCAAAGAGCGGATGGGTTACTCTGCTCTTTGGGAGTCCGGCTTTAGGACGGTATTCCTTTGCTTCTGGGCCTTTGAATCTCCTGCCATCTATATTGTATGTATTTATTTTAAGGTGTTCAATTAATTGATATTATTAATTTAATGTATTTATTGAATTCATTGTTTGATTTTAATAGTTTGATGCTGTTTCTATGTTATTCCTAATATTTCTAGCATTATCAAGAAATGTGGTGCACGATTCTCAAACCTGAATTAAAAATCTACAACTGTATGTTACCTGGAAGAGATCGCTCATCGATAAGGTCGCTTAATTGTGCTAAATAACTGTTGTATACAAATTGTAACTTTATGTATTTTTAGCGCAATAGTTTCATTCTTCAGCTTGTGGTGGAGGTATCGTTCAGTTTGAAACTATCAACACGTTTTACAATTAAGCATAATATTGTTCAATAGCGAATATGCATATTTCTATTCGATAGCTTAAAACGCTTCCTGCGCTGACACAAAGTATGCTATTATAATTGTTATCATGTACTGTGACGTCATAGTTCATACTAACTAACAAACATGTGAAGTAGTGACGTTTGAATTTTGTTTTTCTGTTTCATACTTTTACGTCAAATTCGATCTATCTTAATTCAAATCACTTCCTTTTCATGCATATACTTGAATCTCTCAGATTTTATAACGTTTTATTACAGATGATTTAACATTAAAAAAAAAAACAAATTTAGGCATAATACAAAAATAATAAAGTTTATTTATAAATATTTGGCTCTCATAAATTCAATTAAAGAGGAAAGAATAAAGTGTACGTGCCGTGTAATTGCTAAGGATAAGAGCTTTACAGGTTTTGGTATTCACGTTTACAATAAATTACCAGACAGTATACTAGGACTCACTTAGCACAGAATGAGAAATATAGTAAAGCTTCTTTGATAAAGAAGGCCTACTATATAGAAGGTATAGTAGATTAGACGACCTGTATAGCCGAGTGATTAGCGATCCTACCTACTAAGCTAGAGGTCCCGGGTTCGAATCCCGGTAGGTGCAAGCATTTTTATGATGAATATGGAAGTTTGTTTCCGAGTCATGGATGTTTAAATGTATTCATGTATGTTTATATGACTTTATGTATGTTATATATATCATTGTCTTGTAACCCATAATACAGGCTATATATGCTTAACTTGGGGCAAGATAATTTGTGTAAAAAGTGTGTCAGTATTATTATTATACAGAAAATAGTATGTATGTTTAGGGTCTGGTTTTGCGCAGGCCAACTAAATTTGAATAGTATATATTAGTATTATTACTATGATTTAAAAGATGGACTGAGAGTTTCTTATCAGTTAACTAATGTAGCTTCGGTGTAAAGAACTTTATTTCTCATACGTCGGTCGTCATTTAAATGAGAACATAAAATCAGTGAATGTGAGGGGAATTTGCTAATTGCTGCTTTCCATGAACGCGGTGGTCCAATTTACAAGATACGGTTTATTGTTATTATATTAATAAGATGTTTTTATTCATAGGTTTGTATATGATAAAGCACCCTGTTTTTAAAGATGTTGACTAAAGTCGCTACTAATGAAGCTATTTCTTCATTACGTTTACCGAGTGTTAGTACAATATGTTATGTTATTGTCACTCCCTATGGCAAATAAATATATTTATATTCTATCATATTCCCCTACATATGTTTATAAACAAAACGTGTCTCCAGCTCCAGGAGTAAAATCCAGAATACGGGCTTAATAGTTGTGCTGTGATTGTAGCAAGCTGCAGAAGTGTTGAACCGGTCTGGCGTGGAGCGTAGTTCCTCCACCAGTCTGGTGAGCCGCCGTAGCGTGGCAAGAGACGAGCGGGACACCAGAGACACGCGCCGCGAACGACTGTCCTCCCACCCTCTCGCTCAGACACAGCTCGCACCAGAGGTAATTACCGTACCGCACCGTAACCTTCGAATTATTTGATGGTAACTTAATTTATTGAAGTAGGCGTTACTTTGCGGAAATCCATAATTTCCAAATGATTTGAGTTTTATTTAGTGTTAATTCCGCCAATATCTGACGTTAAACAATTCGACACGTGTTTCGCCTCTACACGAGGCATCCTCAGGACGTGCTGTCTCGCCAAAATCTGGCACGAGACTGAATCAAATGAGCCGGAAGCCGCTCTTTTATACTCTCGTCCCATGAAATGACGCGCTGTGATTGGTCGGCTGTTGTGACGTATTACCACCGGAAGAGATACGTAACAAAGGTGATGGGACTAAATTTGTTTGTCCATTCAACAATGTAAACATGTTATTGTTGCGTTGTATTAGTCTGTGCGGTAAATGTTAGTATAACAAAAAGGACTTTCTTAATGATGCCACAGATTGGGAATGGAGCGACCGCCCTCAGGCTATTAAATAATAAGTTTAATTGTACAATATTACTTTGTAAACATATTTTTTGATGAAAAAAAGCCCACTGAGTTCTGAGGCATTCTTTTTGGAATGGGTGGTAGTTTTTTTTTCTTTCAATAAGTGATGTCACATCCTATTTTGAATAAAAATACATGTTTGAATTTGATGCCGTAACTTTGAGTTAATTTACGTTCATTTTCTAAGAGTGCGAGATTGGTATAGTGTAAGGTTACACGAAGAAAAAGTGCAGAAAGACGAATACCATAGTAACATGGTATAATAACACGATGGCCTATGACTATGTATATATGTCATATTGACAGCTCGACATTTCATCACTATTGTCGTGTCGCTCACACCTATAGCGATGTTTCACTCGAAAATAGTTTTGAGAACAGTCATTGCAATTGATGACGTATTCAATTCAAATTCAAATATTTTTAGTCAAAATAGGATTTAAAATCACTTATTGAACGTCATAAACTACCACCCATTCAAAAGAGACTGCCTCAGACCTGAGAAGAATGGGCGCAAGAAACTCAGCGGGCTTTTTTTTAAATATAAAATATGGATTACAATGTAATATCGTATAATAACCAATAAGCGCCGGATCACAAACACTTGACTTTGTGAATGAATATATATGCCTAGGAAAGCTAATATCCTTCAATGAAATAAGTCATGAAGAGGAAATAAACCGACGAATAAATCTAGCCTGGAAAAAATATTGGAGCCAGAAGGAAATTTTAAAAGGAAACTACAGCTTAGAATTAAAAAAAACGGTAATGGAAACCTGTTTTCATCCAACTTTGTTATATGGCTGCCAAACATGGGTGTTTACGAAGAAAATACAACACTTAATTAGGACATGTCAGCGCGGAATGAAAAGAAGCATGCTTAAATTAAGAAAAATGAATAAGATACATAGCCAGAAGTAAGGAAGAAAACAAAACTAACTGATGCCTTAAATCAAGCATTAAAATTAAAGTGGCAATGGGCCGGACACATTTCCAGACTAACAGACGCTAGATGGACCATTCAGACCACAACATGGAAGGGACCTGTAGGAAAGAGAAATGTGGGCAGACCACATAAAAGGTGGACCGATGAGATTAGAGAGATTCGCGGAACTAACTGGCTCGAAAAAGGAAAAAATAGAAAGGAATGGAGGAGGCCTTTACCCAACTGGGATCCATTTAAAAATAATCAAGAAAACTAACATAGTGCATGCATTATAACTTACTAACAAAAGAGTTAATAATAAAATAATCATGTTTGTCGACTAACCGCACTAACATACTAACACTAAAATGTAGAAATCAAATGGAAAATCATTAATAAAGGCTTTATTATTATTATTATTATTATTATCGTATAATAAACATTTATAATTAAAGAGCCTGATTCGTTTATGCTATAATAACCTTTCCCACACAAACGTTTTTTAACAATTATTTTAAATTTCGTAACACATTTGATTTGTACATTTTCTGGAATCATATTGTAGGAGCATATACATCGCCCAACATAAGACTTACTAACTCGACCCAACCGAGTAGTAGGCATAACAAGTTTATATTTGGTCCTCGTGTTAACATTATGAATGTCACAGTTTCTAGAAAATTCCTCAACATGCTTATGAACATACAGAACATTATCAAAAATGTATTGAGAAGCAGCAGTCAAAATGTTTATTTCTTTAAATTTTTCTCTTAATGATTCTTTAGGACCTAGGTTATAAATCGCGCGAATAGCCCTCTTCTGCAGCACAAATATGGTATTAATATCGGCCGCACTGCCCCATAACAATATACCATAGGACATAGTACTATGAAAATAACTAAAGTATACTAATCTCGCCGTATCTATGTCAGTTAACCGTATGCTTAGGGCCATTCACGTGATCCAGCTGTCACGGGAAGAGAATACCAGGCGGAGTATATTATTATACCATGGTTAGTAACATGTATCACGAATTAAGGAATACATACATATATAATTGTATGCGTTATGCCCCAGAATGTTAGCAAGGTAGAACAAAAATAGAATAAAAAGTTATCGATGTACTTAAATGTTAACCGTTTACACTGTTTTACGGTTTACCAAGCCTTTGAGTCTGTTTGAATAAATCGAGCACCGACAAAACTAATAATCAGCCTAGCGAAACTAAAAAAATTTTTGTATAAAACGTGCAGTCATTGAAATACAACAAAATTTTATGAAGGATGCGGGATTCGAACCCACGACCTCCGGCGTTCCGTGCCGGTGCTCTAACCAGCTGAGCTAACCGTTCGAGTGTCATATCGTTATAAAATCTTGTATGCTTTGTTCAACTCTCAGGTTGTGGCTTCATCTACAGGATCTACTTTTACATTAGATTAGATAGATCAGAGATAGCTGAAATCCACTACGTTTTAAGCAACTGTTCGCTTTCAAACTTAGCTGGATTATACTTCGTCGCCAAATTGTAATTACTATGTCAAACTTACGTCAAACATCATTGCACGTTTCATACTAAACCAAATTTTAATTTTTACTTAGGCAGCGGGACTCTTATTACGTAGTATTTACATTCTCTTTGCCACCCAAATCCACCCCATCCAACATTTTAGTACTTCAATACTACTTCAGTATTTACTTACTCATTTCATTAAAAAATATTTGTTTTTGTAATGTTACATTTTGATGGTATTGTAAAATTCATTACAGTGATAGTAATATTTTTATCTACACCCATACTTTAAATCCTCTATTAAAGGTTCTAAAACTGTTAGCTTATTGCCAACATTAAAACACCTAATGTCCTAATAACTATTACATTATCCAAACGAGTGTTGTAATGAAATTCAGTACAACATTGTATCATCCGTTTTCATTACAACACTCGTTTCGATGATGTAATGGTTACTAGGACTGGAATTTTTTAATGTTAGCAGTAAGCTAACTATTTCAGAATCTTTTATAGAGGATTCATATTATGGGTGTAGATAAAGTCTTGCGTGCAACTGTTGATAATTATGTATTAAAATACTCATGTGATACTATTATCACACTCGGCTTCGCTCGTGTGGTAAACCCACATTCGTGTTTTAATACCCCTTATTACACAACAGTTGCATAAATAACTCTTTAACTATGGCAGTTTTATAAGGTAAAGATGAATTCAAACCTGCAGTTCCGTATGTCTGTGTTGCTGGCCCGTGAGGACGCGAAGATGTCGCAGGAGAAGGCGGCCAGTCCCCTGCTCTACTCCAGCAGTAGTGTACCCGAGATACTTTCCAAGGTAATTTATTAGTATCTTTCTAATATAACTCTAGTCAATAGAGAGAATAAATAATGGCGATTCTCAATGACATAGATAATTTAGTGTTATAGTCTAGTGTGTGTGACAAGCTACGTCTTACCCTCGCGAATTGTATGACACTTTGTGTGAGTGTGCGTAAATTGCTCAAATTAGAGGTTAGTTCGTAGTTAGTCAAAGTCTATGTAGACGTATAATCTTAGGACGTTCTATACACACTACATATCATTCGCAGTCTGATAGCTGAACGGCAAAAGTGTGCTTACTGACAATGTAAGCACACTTTACTACGTAGTCGGGTTCTTAATTCAACATACGTAACCTGAACTGAATAATTGTTTTACATTGCTGCTTATTGGCCAAGAATGTTTTAAACAACTGCAGTAAATACGGCGATGTAAATATGCTATATTTTCGAATCTTATTATGGTGTAACTTGTGGCATGTACCATATTTTGGCTTTGTTTTTATACGACGTGATTTGTCTATTTGTATATAACATAATTGTAACGGTACTGTATTCCCGAACCGATACGACTTCGGGACCTTCGGGAAAAGAGCATACTGACACCTAACAAGTCGGCAACGCATCTCTTGACACCTGTTGTCGCGGATGTCCATGGGCGGTTGCCTCATCACTACCCATCCCGTGAGCCACTTGCCCCTTTGCCCCCTCTTATATCTTTATATATATAAATTACGTGACACGTTGTTTGTCCGCGATGGACTCCTAAACTAATGAACGGATTTTAATGGGGATTACTTCATCGAGTGCAGTTTAGTCCAACTTGAGAGATAGGATAGTTTTTATTTCGATTTGGGACCCATAATTATTTTTATTTCCAATATTTGTTTTGTATGGACAAATTTTCTGTGAGAATTTATTGACGCACGGTTTGACAGTTCTGCTGTGAAGCAATTTCATTATAACAACAAGGAGCATATGTTAAGAAATCATTCTTGATGATATAAAATATTGTTGACAATTTCATAAAAAACGTCTGTCGGATCAGCTAGTATATATATATAAAACTGTCAATTACAGAAGTAGAGTTAGCAAAAAAGTAATAGGTAGTTACTTGTTTTCGATTGACCTAAAGATTTTGTCTCACTCAATTAAGTAAGTAATGTTTGGGTGCGAATAGTGGACTTTTAAGAAGACGCCTGCAAATTAGAAATGTTCTGCCGCAGAATAGCATCAGCTGGAGATAAAAGTTCAGAAGTGAAACCAGGCTTCAACGGGTCATATACCCAGAAAAATTATACGTACTTACTTAGTATCAAGAAGTAAGAGATAGACTATGTCGGTCATGTACTCACACTAAGTACCACTAAGCTATCGTAGCTCATCGTGATGAACAAGGTGGAGGGAAAGAGATGCGCTGGCCGAAGAAAAAATCCTACGGAACATCGGGAGTGGGTCGGGATTTGATTTATTTATTTAGAATTTACCAGAGTTTACCAGTGATGCCGCTCAGAATTTCTATTACCTTCAGCTGAACGTCCTGCTCGTCTGGTTACTTATTTTCATATAAAAAAACGTCGGTCTAACAACTGTTCCGTCTTGCCGGTGATAGGGATGGATTCAAAACGCTAACTGCCAACCTAATGTCTAAAGATACATTTAAAGAAGGCGAATCAAGTATTTGATTTTGTTGCACGCGGTACTGCGGCGTTGTTTGAGTACAGATAGCAATAGGTTTAGAGAGAGAATAAGTGATAAGCGCCGTCATTTTAGGCATATTTTCTTTATTGATCTTGGCTTATAATAATTATAACCGTTCTCCGCCTTAAAAACCGACAACATTCATCTAAGTTAATGTAATTAAATACTTTTCAATAGCATCACTTTAACATCATTACTTATTACTAGTTTTCCGCGACCGAAACACTTGAAGAATAAGCCACAAATTGGATTTGGTGATTTTTACATACGAGTATACCTATCATAGACCTATCAGGATTAATGGTAAGTACCGACAGCATATCAAGACTCAAGATGAATGAAAACTTGCGTGATACTTGTTTCTACTTAGTGTGACTTCATTATTAAAACCTAAACCCAACCCATGAGCGACGAGTGAATGTTTCGATAAAAGTTTTACTCGCGAGTGAATACAAAAATTTCCATAATCTGGTTATGTTTTATTTGTAGAGTTTTCGCACGGCAACGATTTCTGCCACTGTTAATTTAACGTTAGCAAAGCAGTATCGAATTAAGAGCATTGCTTTTTAAGTTTCTTAGATAAAGATTTGTGCTTTGTATTATTAAAAAAAATACTCTTCTAGCCGACACTCTAAAATACTAAATGAACCGCTAATATCGTTAGGACATTTGGGCTTGATTATGGTTTCTTTCCTCAGAGCTCGTTGACTTCGCTACACCGCTCTGAAGAAGATTGCTCGTGCTGCGGCGAGGGTGAAGGCGAGGGCGAAGCGGAATGCCCCGCCGAGGGTGAGGCCGCGCCGGACAGCGACGCGGAGAGAAAGTCGCCATTGCTCACGCACGCGCACTACAATGGGGTAAATTTAGCAAAGATTGAAGGAATCTTGATACTTGTTTTCTAAGAGAGAAAGGTACAATCGAGCATACGGCTCATTTGGTACCTACTGTTGTTGCAAAACTATTGGAATCACTCGATAGTTGCTGTCTACCTAGTACTACTAGATCTGGAAATACCACGCAAGGAGCCTAAGCCATTCATAATATATTGGTTGTATGTGGAAGTAAGTTCTTTGAAAACCACACTGCGGAGGAACACCAAATCAAAAATTTACATTCATTTAGCTTTCAGCAAGCCAGTTTTGTCTAGAAGCAACGATATCAGCTATTATTTTTTTGTTAAAATAAGCTTACCAACTAGATATACAATTATTATTATGACTACTCATAATTTAAAATGGCTTATATTAAATACTTATATATCTAACTTATAGCTATGCATTTTATCTGCTCTTGTAAACCAGTAATATGCAAATGCTGTATCTACTTAGAGCAGTACAACGTGAAGCGAAAAGATATACAACTTACTATGGTAATAATCTGGATCTTTCAGGAATCGACCATTTTAAGTGGAATTTCTATATAACATGGTATAATATTTGTTCTAAAACTAGCTAAAATTCTTTTAATCTATACAGTAAGCGAAATACCACTGACTTACTGACTTATTACGAGATTTCTGAAACTATAAAATCCGTTAAACATTTAATTTTCACCAACTCATCCTCAAGCCACTAACAAATCCATCTACACCATTTTAGTGCTATAGAATTCAATGATTAACGCACACGTTGAAACATCAAAATTGTCCACGCATTTTCGCTTTATGTATGATTTACGGCCGTTCATTTATTACCCCATATTAGTAGTCCATAGCGTAAAACTGATGCAACGTATCGATGATAGGCCATAAGGGATAGCTTATGTGACCGTATTCTTCTTAACCTATTAAGTACGTAGACAAAACTATATTTTTTTTTTACAAACTTTGTCAATATGACTAGTGTAGTTGAGATAATTATCACTCTGTATTCCCAAAAAAATTACATTATTAATTTCAGTTATAACTGTATTATTACATTATATATTTAATTGCATTTGTTGACGTCCTTTTACATTAAACTGTATTATTTGTCTTTGATAAATTGACATTTAAATTATTCATGTCAAGCCATTTGATTATTTTATCCAACGTCATATTTATTTCTAATTCATACTCGTTATTATTCTCAATATATTTGTCATGTTTAATGTGAGACGATATAACAATTGCAATGTCATCAGCAAACATTAGGCATCGATAATTAGTCACTTAAGGAAAGTCATTTACATAAAGTAAAACAAAAGTGGCCACAATACACTTCCCTGGGGAACTCCACGATTATTATAGAGGCAGTTTTATTGATAAGTAGTGACTGTATTTGTATTATCAAGAAAATTTAGTTGGGTACACTGCTCCCTACCCTGAAGATACGACTTGAACCATAGTAATGATGTTCTCCTGATTCCATATTTTTCCATCTTACTTAGCAATATGATCAACATAGTCAAATGCTTTTGACATGTCAATAAAAAGCGCAGGGGCACGTCTTCCACTGTCCAAGTTATAAATAATGGATTCAATTCAATTAAATATAGCCCGTGTAGTAGATTTTCCCTTCTGAAAACCATATTGATCTGTGGAGATTATTTTATATTTGTCACAATAACAAACGAGCCATAGATAAATACATTTTTCAAATATTTTTGCTAGTATTGTAATCAGAGTTATGGGTCTATATTTCGACATTTCAGTTTTTTCACCTTTTTTATATAGTGGTCTTATTATTAATAGTTTTCAAATACTTGGATAAATGCTTTTTTTTAAATAAATGTTAGTGAGATGCGATAAAATTGAAGCTAATTCATCTTTACAGGCCTTAAAAATCTTTGTCGGAATTTCATCATATCCTTGCGGTATTTGAAGTTTTTCATGATTAGATAATTTTTTAAATTCTTCTGTATCAAAATAATTTGAATAAAATGAATTGAGCATATGTTTTATATGTTTACAAGCTTTCAATGTATTTATCTTATGGTAAGGTATGTCGGATTCTAAATTAGAAAAGAACTTATTAGCCATTTCCAAGGGATCAGTTACTGTTCTATTACCTATTTGTAATTTCTCTATATTATGGGTGGGAGGTCCGTTGCTATTCTCTTCTTTAATAAATGTCCATGAAGCTCGGGCAGCATTTTTACTATTTTTATTCATGGATCGAGTTTTTTGTGCATGATAAATGATAAACTAAATGTTAGATGATGAAAAAGCAATAACTCAAGTTGTATCCACTGTTCATAAAATATATTTCTGCAAGTAGATCCTGTACGGTATGAGCAACGGGTCGCTGTGTACAATCGACAGTGTGGAGTCGCTGCAATCGGGCGGGCCGCTGCCACACATCGATGACCCGCAAACCGGCGACCTCGACCACAGGCAATGTACGTATACACCTTACTGACTCGTACACGCTCACTTACTCACTTATGGAACACTTGACAGCGATATGGGCTTTTGATGACCTCCCGATAATTCGGTACATGTTTGCGTTTTAAGATATTTATTTTTCATTCAAAACTGAAAGTAACACTAGAACATTTTCTATACTAACAAATGTAGAGCTGGTTTTTTTGTTCGGTTATACTGCGAAAACTGCGATTGGAATAATACTTAATTTTTAGGAATTTACTGCTAAGGCTCCTCTAACAGTACTCATTGTCTTTGACACCCTTAAAGATAAAAACGAAACCTGTCGCTAATAAACATAATGTATTTTTGTATAAAAAGTATAAATATAAAAAAAATTGTGCCTAGACTTTAAAGGTAAAGTGCGAAATTTTTCAAAAAGCATCTCATCTTGTGCAACATTCATGCAGTGGTTTTCGATTGATATCATCGTAATATACAAATTAATGATATACGGTGATGGTACGAGCAATATATTCAGCTGCATTTCTGCTTAATACATATTATTAGTCGCAATAACGCATTAATTAAATCACCTGCAGCGCCCGGCAAACCGACATACAGTGCTAGTTCAATACTGCGTAGTAGAACAGAGAGCACTGGTATCCATGTAGTTGGTATTCCGAAGAAGCCTTCTACACGTTAAAAAAGGTCACATGCGCACAAGCGGACTCGCAGGAGATGAGATCTGTACAATACATTTTTTTTTCATAGCACAGAATTGGCCATCTTTCTAATATATAAAATTCTCGTGTCATGGTGTTAAAATTTGAACTCCTCCGAAACGGCTTGACCGATTCTCATGAAATTTTGAGTGCATATTGGGTAGGTCTGAGAATCGGACATCTTTTTTCATCCCCCAAAATGTTAAGGGTGGTCCACACGAATTTTTTTTTTAATTTTTTTGACATTTTTTTTTAAATTTGTTTGATTATGAGTCAGCATTAAAAAATACATACAACTTCAATTTTCACCCATCTACGATCAACAGTTACTTTTGTATCGCGATTTTAATATCGGCAATACAACGTTTGCTGGGTCAGCTAGTTATTTATATAATTTGCTGTTATCTCGGAGGAAGTATCAACTGGATGTGCCGTGTGATAAAAATGTGGTTAACATTTGAATATTTAATTTCTAATATTTTGGCATTATCTATCACATATTCTAATACAAAATATAGAAATGATTTACGATCACAACCGAAGCAGTGCTCGCAAGTGAAGTTTGGTTGAATGAGACCAAGAAACAGAACAAGAACTCTGACAAAGACACAAAATATTGTTTTCGTCCTCTTTATTCCTAATAGTTTTCCTATGGTGAGATCTCGTTTATTCACGGTATTATTATTTGATTGGCACATCCAGGCGTATACTTCATCCTAGGTTGTTATAGCGGCAATAGTAATAGGCACTCTGTAAAATTTCAACTGCCTTACTATTACGGCTTACGAGACAGATAAATGGAGTGACAGCGAAATCATTATGATAGGGATCCCTGAGGTTACCCTTTGGGTAAGGAAACCTATAAATAAGCCACGAGCTCTTCTCTTGGTTATATAATGCAAGCCGAGTTGTAAAGGTTTATCGTATTGTATCGGGCAGCGACACACAGCGAGGCGACGTCGCCCGCGCTCGATGACTCGGACTATTTCACGCCGGAGGACACGCACACCACCATACTCACGGTGCCCGAGCGAACAGTAAGTGCGCACGCGCCGGTGTTGCCAACTCACATCCGACCCACCATGACATTGACATATGTTTATAACATTAACTTTAATTTACCATTTCCATGAAACCATTTAGTTTCGGAGACTTTCAGTATCATTAATTCAAAATCAAGTTGATAATAAATCATGTGTTGTTATCCGACTTTATATTGTAAGAAAACGATTCCACAACAATCTAAAAACCAACGTGAGTGTTTTGTTTGAACTCGGAATACCTACGCGTTAGTTGCAAACCTAGTTTACGCTACAAAACAAATTCACAATCTTTTTAAATGAATTGACTTATAAAATCATTGTAATTTAAAAGAAAAAATTTGGTACAAAATTATTGAGCTGTTAGTTATCAATGTCTCTCTTAATATTGAAGTTGGCATCACCAGGTTTATGTGACGTCATCGGCTTGTTCGCATCTCTTTTCATTTTCATTATGATTTTATTTATTCGCCGATACTTATGTAATTTATGTTGCGCTTAAATTTTTTATTGATTCTGTAGCTTTTTTAGTTTTATTAGATTTCATGTTGGTTAGAGGTAACATAAACTAAATAGGATTAAAGAAAATTACTTAAGCATATTGAGACCTGTATGTGTATATATGTAGCATAGACAAGAAGTACGGAAAGCTGAAATTTATGTGTAAAATGTATTCAAAATTTCGGTGATTGTTAGTCGGGCCCACAGGTAGTCCTACTATAGGACTGGGGACAGCTCAGTTCTAGATCTTTCCATTCCACCCCATATAATGAAGATCGGATCAAATCATTGCCGATAGGTTTTACACGGGGTCTCTTTGCATGTTCTACCACTTACATCATGATATACTCCCCATGGGGAGTGCTTACATAATTGTTTAGGTTAATACCACTTCTTTCTTTGAGTGAAATATACTTGAATTTACAAAGCGCTTGATAATGATGATATAATTAAATAATCAAATATTTGAACGATTTTATCAGAGTTTTGATGTTAGTAAAGATATGTAAGCATTGAATGATACAGTGAAATGTGTTGCAGGATATAAGTACCAAGAAGGTGGGCGAGTGTGCACCGCAGCGCTGGGCGTTGCCGCACCACGTGACATCCCTGCCAGGTAACAACAACGAGTACGAGTCAAGAATATGAAGTAACGGCTATTGAGATGTGGTCATGTAGAGATATTGATTAGATACACTAATATAGTATGGACTATTAATACAAAATATAACTTGTTTACACGGTTGAATGAAAAAACAAATGTGGTCTCTTCACCATTGTTACGTATCTCTTCCCGGGGTAATACGTCACCGAACAATCACAGCGCGCTAATTCAACAGAGATGTTTCCGGCTCATTCAATTAAGCCTCGTGCCAGAATTTGGCGAGATAACATATTATATTGAGTGTCAGCTCGTCCAATGTCATTGTCTAACAGTAGTCAAAAAATATTACCATACTTTTCTTAGGCACTTCTCATCCATAACTTATTTTCTATTAGTCTTGTTTGTTTTTGCAAAGGAGCCTCGCACTGGTAAATTGTGCTGATTGAACGTATGCCTGTTCGATTTGGGAAATAATGGTATAATCCCCGTGATATAAAACAGGCCGTTATCTGAGTGACGTCAGCCCCAGGGATTCCATTCAAGAATATCACTTTGCAGGCACTCCACTCTCTCAGTCGAGCGTACGCTCGTCCGGTGACTCGTACAGCTCCTCGTCGTCCTCCCGGCAGCTGCTGGCGGGCGGCCCCGCCCCCGCCCCCGCGCCGCTCACGCCCTGCTAACACACACACACACACACACACTACAATAGATATACTTTGGAGTTTGAGTTGTATTCGAACGTAGATGCTACGTCTAGTGTAGGGATGAAATATATTGTTTCACTTAAAGTTTGGGCGAGTTTATTCGAATAATATTATTTGTTAAGATGTTTATCATTATATTTTTAATATTTATAAGTTAGTAATTATTGTCCAGCCGACTATCGTGCGCGAGTTCTCACCTGCGACTATGTTCGATGCCGCCATTTAGTAAATCGAGATCTGTACCTTTATGATAGCTAGACAGCTAGAGACTTTTTAAATTGGAAGAATTATTGGCGTTTGACATTTGTGATATATTTGTTAGTAAGTAAATACGTATGATTTTTATTTATAAGGATAGATTAATACATATATATGAAAATTTCAAAATGGCGGAGAGGAAGCAATGATCTTATTGGGTTTTGATTTAAGTGTCAAAATAATTTTAAAATTTAATATCTTTAAACTATAAGGATACGTTTTGCTTTATGTGATTTATTTAAATTAACTTATCTACCGTAAAACATAGCTCTATTATTTATCAGACTTCTAGGGTTTTAACAAAATATTATTGTCTTTAACCTTTATATTGGGAAGTGCTTTCGTTTTGATTGAAAACTGGGACGTAACTGTGTCATTAATTACGTACGTAATTATCCGGGCAGAAATATAAAAAATCCACCTCTGCAATAATTTTCATCTGTAAAATATCCATCTAGAAATTTTAAAAAGAAGTCAAAGTTATTTGTTTAGATAATTTATACATCTAGATAGTCTCTTGCTGTTAGACAACCGATAAAATAGGCTAGGAATATTAGTTTAGTGTGCGTGACAAGCTACGTGTTACACTCGCGATTTGTATAACACTTTGTGTTAGTGTGCGTGCGTCTATTTTTTCGACGTTTTCGCAGCTGTCATAGTGAAACTAGACATATAAAAGATCCAAGGCTTTTTGCATTCTATTCGTGAAATTACAGTTGTTTTTGATAACAATAATTACATTTTTATTTTCATTGTACCTCTCAGGAGAGATACGAATTATTTGGTCGGATGTATTGAGGATCTCGGCCTTCAAACTACACTCTCTTTGTCTCAACCCCATGGTAAATCAATACGCCAAATCTTGAATTTTATCTAATTATTAGGCACAAAACAGAATCTGTACACAGAATGATCATAGTTAATTGTTATACATAAACTTAGCAGAGCTATGAATTATAAGACCACAGATCATAATTATATAGGTCTAGATAGACTATGACAGCTGTGAAAACGTCTAAAAAAATTGACGTTTGAATTACTAACCTTTACTTTTCACTACCAATTCACGCACACTAACACAAAGTGTCATACAAATCGCGATTTGACGTAGGTTGGCACGCAAACTAAACTAATATTTGCCTATTTTTTCGGTCGTCTAACAGCATCAGACTATCTAGACATATAAATTATCTGAGTATAAGACATAGTTCTGCCATTTTTGTCGTTTACCAATCAATTTATCTAGTAAATGCAAATAGTAATATGAAATAATGACAAACAATAATTGTTACAATAGAAATTTTATTATACTTA
This sequence comes from Leptidea sinapis, assembly GCF_905404315.1. Taxonomy (NCBI): domain Eukaryota; kingdom Metazoa; phylum Arthropoda; class Insecta; order Lepidoptera; family Pieridae; genus Leptidea; species Leptidea sinapis. The sequence goes on from NC_066265.1 coordinate 30,742,484, forward strand.
AATTAATTTAAATACCATACTGATACTAATTTATGTCGAAAATTATTAAAAAAATTCATACCTAGTTAGATAAGGGAAATGTTTTGCTTTTTGTAGGTTTGTAGTAATGTAAATAAAAAATTACATTACTACAAAATATTTACTTTATGCTCGATAACATTCATACTAATAAGAAAAACTCTGTTATCCAAATGTCTAAATAGTGCTAGCACTGTATGTTCAAAAATTACCTTTGTATTTTTGATTTTTTAACTTAACATTGTTTTATTTAAGATATATATTGTATCCTGTTAATAAATAAACACACGATAATATGACTTATTGTTTTTTTTTTTATAACATTCTATACCAAAGTTAGACCACTTTAAATGAAGCAATAGTGGTGAAAATCGATCAGTGACATTATTGTTCGAAGTTCCCTAGTTTTATTGCTTGCCTAGATCTGAGAAGGATATAGTGAATTAAACCATGAATTGAACATCACGCACTTTAAGGCATTGTTAATACCAAGAACCTAATTTTATCCAAAGTAGCCACTATTCGACAAACGAAACCACACGAGTTGGCGGCCGTGGTTCACCTTCGTGTTTTTTTTATATAATTATCTATTCTAGGCTTCTATTTGGCCTTTGGAGGAACTGTTTTGAGGTAAGGTTACATTAATTTGATTTTCAAGAGAATGGTGCGTTACCTTTTCATGGGAGTGAGCCAGGGGGTGGAGGACATCTCCCCGCCCACCCCTCTATCTGCGACACGATACTAAATTCTTACCAAATTATGTCTAACTCTTACTAAAAAAACCTTTTAAATACCAGAGAAAAGACTTTTTGTCATTTCACGGAACCAACTATGGCATTTGGTCAAATCACTAGATTTGTTTCAAAAAATGATAAAACTGTGCTGTTATTTTAACATCCTCTGAGATATGACCAAATCACTGTTTTTATCATATCCCTGTGACATGTATACATTCAAAAAGTTGTGTGAAGCCCCTATGTTGAAAATTTCATGAGAAATGCATTGTACTATATTTGGACAAAGCCTTTTACTATATCCTGCCTATCAGCCTAGCCTAATCTACTCAATGATCAACAGCTGATTGAACTTAGTGAATTCCATACTGTCACTGATGAATCAGTTGCCTACTGACTAAATATGCTAAGAGCTTATGCTCTTCTTTACACAAATTATAATAAAATAGTTCTTATATTGTACTTCACATTAGTGTAGAAGTGTTAAATTTTTGACTTATATAACATACTTAGTCTGGCTTGAAATGAGTTTCTTGCTACTTCTCATTAGCTCAACCCTTTACGAACTAGCGGTAGATTCAATAAGAAAAATATTTTATTGACATTCATAAGTGTCATTTCGTTGGCCTACATGAATTAAGTGATTAGTAAAGTAGTGTATATGTGTATATAAAATATATTAGTTTCTTGTTCTTCTTGTGTGCATATTATAACTGGATTAAGGCAGGACAAAAATATTAACAGAATATTTAAAAAACAAAAAACTGGATATTTTAAAATGATACAAATGATAAAATTACAATAATTATAAACAATCAATTACCTTTGTTTGCTATCAGGAAAATAAGACATTTTAAGAATAAAGTATTTATTTTACTAGAATTAAGGCATTGTTTATTTATATTTGTAATATTATAATGTATATAATAATGTAAATACACTTTATACAAATCAAAATAAATTTGTTAGAATGACTTTTTTAGCTATTGGGATTATTGTTTATATTTTTAGTATCCATTGTGATGTCAGTAGTTTGAGAGTAGATTTTTTTCATGGCATGCCTACGGGCGGCATATGCAGACATTCTTGTGAGCCTTGCTTCTCTTTGAGCTGGTGTTTCACTGGCGAGTCGCCGGGCAGCATAAGCTGACATTCTCGCCAAACGGTTTGCTCTCTGTTCACTTGTCTCTGTGGCTAGTCGCTTCGCCGCATACTCCGACATACGTTTGAGCCGCATAGCACGCTGTTCCGGACTTTCATTTGCCAATCTCCGCGAAGCATACGCTGACATTTTAGCTAGTCTAGTTGCTCTATCTTGAGGAGTTTCATTTTTTGGTGTCGATGATCTTCTACTAACTCGCACTGGTTTTGCAGAAAGTGAAAGTGGATCTTGTGATGAATCCTCATCGTCTACTCCATTAAATTGCGTTGGATTTTCTTCCAATAGTTCTTCCTTAATGGTAATCGGCACCATCGGCTTTTCTTGATCTGTTGGCTGAGTTTTAACTGTGGAAGTCCATAATTTGTTGTTTGTCTTAGCAATGACCATTTTTTTCCAAGAACAATCAGATGCATTGAAGTCACCCATATTGATTATTCACGGAAAGCGGTATCCAAAGTATCATAGCTTGGATATTAAATAAACTCAAAATCTTTAAAGTTCAAGTAAATAATTAAAAAATGTAAATATAACTTGATATAACTAACAACAATGAAAGTGTTTTTTTCACTCTTTAGTATTCACCACAGACAAAGAATATATTTTCGTTATTATTTAGAGTAATAGTATTCTCATGTTCTGTGATATATATTATATGTATTTACTCTAACCTAAACGAGCATAGAAAGTACATGACTAGGTAATATTTTTTTGGATAACGCTATTAATACTCTTCATCCAATTTTATAGAGTAAAAAAAAAAGATATGCCTTTTTGACATGAATAACCATAGATTTAATTAGTTAGGTTCAGTCGTCTCAATTCTCATTCCTATTGAAATGCGCGTCTTCGAAATACGTAAATACACAAACACCACAGGTTCTGACCGTTTTGCTTGGACCGTTCTTCTCTATTATCATTCTTATGGAATAAATTCCATCTACAATTGCTATATTCAAGCAGCACTATTGTGGAAGGTTTATGAACTGTTATTTACAACATACAGCTGGATTTTTTTTAACTTTTCTCCCATATGAGATGATTCTCCTTATCTCTACCCTCCATAGATTAGAGATACCAAGTATAGTTTTTGCTTTGGAAGTAACGGCATCCTGAAATTTAGACTATAGTAATGTGGGTAATCACATCGAGTGTCTATCTCTAGGACTTATGGTACGTGGGAGGTATTTTATTTCCTGCCGATGGGGGTTAAGCTCTCCCTTCGAGCTCCCCCTATACGCTACATGTTAAATAAATTAATAAGTTATTTATATAAGCATTCATGACCCTGAAACAAATATTCACATTCACCACATAAACTTTTGTCTACCTACTGGGATTCAAACCAGAAATTGAACTTGTTTGGTTTTCAGGGTAACCACTGGGCTAAGAGGATCAAATGTAAATGTTTTTATTTACAATAATATATGAGGTCATTTATTGAAAGTCAGTATCTACTACCCATTCGGAAATGAATGCCTCAGACCTGAGAAAAACTTGTACATGATATTCAGCGGGTTTCTTCTTTTTCTTTTGAACAAAGTTTCGGTACAATTAAATATATGATTTACCGCTATAATTTATCGCTCCATTCCCAATCTGTGGTATCATTCAGAAAGTAATTTATGTTATACATAGTAACACTTACCACATAATTTTGAAAAGAAGAAAACATATTATTAAGACAACTATTGTTAAGAGCAGTTTTTCAAAGCGACAGTTTACGAAATAATCAAAACATGTATATAACCTTATAAATTCGTGGACTTTTGGCATAGATGCTCCTCATTTAATAGAAGGTTACATCCACTATACTAATGATTGTACCATTTTTGTTTCTGAAATAAATATTTTTCATAAACGTGTTCTAACAATTCTTTTGAATTTCTACCTTTTATTGTGAACAATTTCTGGGATCTTTTTGTAAAAGCACCGCCCCACAAAAGACTTACTCACTCAATTTAGCCGAGTAGCAGGCATTGTATTGGTTGTTTTTATAAATTTGACTAGGTGTTAAAATATCCTCAATGCAAAAATTTAAAATGGAAAAATATGTAAAGCGGGTTTTTTTCAAATCCATCATACGTAATGTGGAACGTGATTAATTGTGCCAAATGCTATCACATTTTTTGGAAAGTTTCATTTTATGAGTCAGTCATCCCGTGAGATCTAAAGGCATCTAAAGGTACCACGATACCCTCTGAGGAAATATTAGTAAATAGTATTTAATAATTAGGAGTTAAACATGTTAAAATCAAATTGATGATTCGTGATTTAGAGTGATGGGCGTAACTTGCCGTGTGTCCATAATTCCCATCGTGTATTTACACTAAAAGTGCTATAAAACAATACGCATACAGTGGTGTGAGAGAATCGATACCCACGCAGATTCTTCTTTGAACGTAGCCAGCGATTACTATGGTAAGTTTTTCTTAAGAAATCCATGTTTGCTTAGACATGCAAAATGTAATAACTAACAATTATATAAAATATGTTTTACCTCTCATCGCTTACCAAAGAAAGACGACAAGATCTATAAGGATGAGGAAGGAGCTAGAGACGTCTATGCCGAAAGAAACATAGACATGAGGGACTGTTATATATATATATGCCTTTCAACTTATAAAAGTTAAGGCCATGGTTGGGTGTTGTGTGTCTAGTTGCCAAAGCCGTAGTTTACTGTTCTCTCTTGTTAATTTTAATATGGACCTAAGCAAAGTCTACCTAATTTAAACAAATTGGATACGCTTTAGTTATCTCAAAGAAAAAAACAATAAACATAATTAATATTTTATTAATAGTTTTGTTTTGCGTTGTAGTTTCGGTTCAGACAGTCTTCGGTATTCGTTTTTCAGATGTTGCAATAAAGTCGGAGGCGTGGGTCCTGAATCTGAAATTATAACAGAATACATATTAACTTATTTATTAGAACTAATTTTAAGGCTTAAAATAGTTTTTGCACATCATAACCACAATATAATATAATAAAAAGGATTTTAAAGATCAATAAACTTTTTAACCAAAAATAAAGATAGCATAAAAATTAAATGAATAAAAATAAATTTAATGATAATTTAAAATATATATCAACAATCGATAAAAAAGTGTCAAACACTACAGATAGATTATAATATTATAATTTTTACTCTAGATGACTTAAATCAATATTCTTCACTTTTAATCACTTTAAGCATTCGTTATTAGTTTAATATTTGTTCATAAGTGCTTACCTTTCTTTATCTAAAAATAATTTAGCCATGAAAATTCTCTTACTCCCATCTGACCAGCCATATTTACCACATATTTTTTATTACTGGTATTAGATAGTCTTACGCATTTATTCTGTAAATAATTAAGCACATTACGCTGAATAATACAAGAATAAAGTAAAAGAAAACGTTTTCGTTTTCTTTCGTAACAAAAATTTTTAACAGTCACTTTTATTTTGAATGAATGACATGTCATATGACACTAAAACGAAAACAAACAAAAGGGTCGAATATATGTTAGAGCGAGACAGCGTTTTCCGCCATTATTTTTAGCGCAATGCCATTATACATATTCGAGAGTTGCGCCAGGCTGGTTGATAGTACCTATGTATTCATTCATAATATTCTGAGTTCTGACAGACAGTCCCGCCTGATATACTTAGTATTTATATCCTCTTTGTTGGCAATTACCATGATGCTTGGGGTATGTGTTGATCAGCTCTTGTACTTTATTATTGATATTAGAACATAATTGGATAGTATTCAATGCATAATCAGTTATCACACCACATCATCAAAATTTATGAATTGGTATCTATTTACATTAAATCTTATTTGAATTGAAAAATGGAAAATAACTCTGATCATACAGAACATTTAAGCCCAATATCTGTCCAAGAAGTTGATGTTGATTTCTTGCCAATTGTATACGAAATAATTCGAAGGTAGATGTTGTTCTATTTATTTTGAAATACATACCACAGTTGGCATTTCAATTATAATTTTCTATTGCAGCGTAGAACGTGATTTTCATGACACGACCGCAAAAGCCAGGGAGTCGCAAGATTGTAGTTTAAAAGTACTTGAGTTGCAGAAAAGACTTGACATCGCGCGTTCACAGGTATAATATTTTGATTAGCGAGGTTATATGACAAGTCTTCAGATAATAATTAGATAATTGTTTTTAGATAAAACGACTTCCAGGTATTGAGTTCAATAAACAAGATCAACTGAAGCAATTTGACATTCTTCAAACTCAACTGAGGCTGAAGAGGGAGTTATTACAGAAGTATCGTAACATGTGCTCATTTGAGACATCATTCAAGTGAAAATGCCTCTGAGATCCATTCTTAGATATTTAGCTAATAATGAAAGGCTTGTGCAAAAAATAGCTGAATCATATCCTGTTAGGAGAGCTGCACAAATGGCAGTGTCTTTATTTTACAAAAGTAAAGAAAAGTTATCAGATGTGGATCCTGAAAGAGCCAACAGATTTAGATCCTTCTTAAGAAAATTTAGCCAAAATTTGAAAGAGGGTATAGAAGATGCCAAGAAGCAATTGAAAAAGTAGTAAATTTTAGTGATAGTAATAATTATGTAGAATAAATTAAATATGAAATCTTTTATTATATTTACAACTGAAACTTCATGATGACTGAGCTAGTTTTTATTTCTTACATAGACTAAGAAATCACATAAAACATTACAAGAAACAAATACTGAACATCACCTGCAAAAATTCACTAGCGAGAATTGTACTTAAATATAATACACAAGCATTGGTTGTCTTAAAATAAACATTCTGCCTTCTTATGAAGTATTAAATTTCAGGTGCAGACCGCCTTAGTAAAAATTTAAATTTAGTTTAGTATGAATCATGCAGTCATTTGACATTAGTTTGAAATAGTAGTAATTACAGTATAGCAATTGATGAAGAAGTATATTCGGGCTAAGTTTGAAAACGAAGTTTTTATTAATGAAAATAAGTGAGAAGATGCATATGATGTTGCTTAAAACATAGTGGATTGCGGCTATCTCAATTTTTTACAAGATTATAGCTGTCATCTATCCAATGACTGTATGTTTCATACAATTGAGTGAATACCTTTTTTGTTGAGAGTTTCCCTGTGCTGTTAATATTAAGAGGAAACAATACCACCATATTGAAAGGTCTTACAGTATGTTTATAAACAAAAATTTTAAGTTTGAGGCTAAAAATATATAGGACATTCAATGCACTAACATATTCAAAAGATTGGCTTCACATTTGAATACTAACAAAAACTAAAACTTTGGTTGGTATTTCTAACAAAGTTAAATTTAAAAAAAAAACTTATTTCTAGTGATAATCAAAAAATTCAAACTCAAAGCAAAAATTAGCACCCAAATAATGTACCTTTCAGGCCTCAGCCCACTACAACAAATATGTAAATATATTTCACTAACCAAATAAAATTGCACACACAGTAAATAGTTTCAATTTTTATTCAACTTTGTCTTACAAAAGGAAATACTTCTATAGTATGATAAAATAGACGGTTCACTGCCAAAATATGTAAGTGAATGATAAAATCCTATGTAGGCGGCATATTTAACTACAACATTACTGGAAGTCCATCTATCAATAGTATATTTTTTCAGAAAATATTTTACCAAAATTTTTCAAAATAACTACTTATACTCCAAAATAAAACAAACTCTTTGTTTAAGAAAACTAATGTCATCGTAATAACCAGTGTTTTTTATTAAGTTATTAATTAAGGAAAGAATTTTAGTACAAAATCATTGATGAACGAAATCAATGATTATTACATTGAAAAAAAAAAAAAATATTGAAATTATTTCAAATATTAAAATTGCTAGTCATGCAATATGGTGTCAAAGGAACTAAACTGTTAATATAGGTAATTATTATAACAATTTGTTTAAACATAGTTTACTCTTCAAGATATTGCAAAATGTAAGTTTTTATTTATTTGCCAAGTTATTTAGATTTAATTTGGTGTTATTGCTACAGAATAGGCATAATAATAATCATAAATTTTCACTATAATTAAGATAAGGTAAAAATTTACTAAATAGTATGATATTAGGTATTAAAAATGTGTTGATATAAAAATTTATTGCTAGTCTTGTGCATTTTTCAATGTACAATCTTGGTAAAGTACTGTTATACATATAAGATTTAATGATTTAACATTAAAAATGGAGAAATAGTTTTATCTCACAGGGGTGATGCATCCCTTTGTCCACTGTATGATTTTGTAATGAATTAACATTTATATACTTGTACCAAAGTAAGTCAAAAATTTGTAAGTAGAACATCTTTGTGAGAAACAGACAACACAAGTGCGAAGACTCAGTGTGTTAACATAGAATGTTAAATAACTTCTGAATTATTAAATCATAATAAATAAATAATTTTCATTTTATTTTTAAATATCATTTGTTTACTGTAGTGTGTGGTAAGTGCTTGTGTTTTATTAAAAGGGTATTAAAGAAGTGATTAATAAAATAGATTGATCGAAGATTTATTTGGAGATGTGATGTCAATATCACTACACATGTCTTGCTCTAAATCTGCTTAAATCAACTCCAGTAGGGAAGATGTTCTACTTACACGTGGCTGTGAGTCCCAGGTACTCTTTCCTTGTACTGTATATATAATGTAATTTCCGTGTACAGACAGACCGGTTCAGTTGCTGTTTTAACATTATATGAAAGATTTGATCACACCATCAAATCTGTTGTATAACGTAATTTACGAAGAGGGTACACTTCAATGCTAAAGAACATTTATAATTACATGACTCCAACCTCTTGCATTCAATAATTGTACATAAAATCACACTGTACTTAATAATATAAATGGTTCCTATAAAAACAATGAATATTTGCTAAATGGAAGTAAAAATATCAAAAATTGTTTCTATTCAGAGATTTAAAGCAAAAATGTGTACAATCTTTGGTAATGCCAAGCTAACACCACACAAGTGCAATAAGATATGTAACCGATATTATAAGAAAAACATCATTCAATATGAATTCAATGTTGTGTAAAAATTTCGAAATGCTTAGTAATGAATTCTTAGGAGATTTGACATTCAGAACAAACAAACATTTTATGTAAAGATTTATATCACATATAGCTGTCGAAAATGATTCTGCATAATGACGGTAATACTTTCCATATCAGCCATGTTGAGTATGGTTGTTCTATTTGAAGGCACATAATTTATCTTTATATATATAATTCTTCTGTATGTGTGTTGACAGTGAACTCCTCCTAAACAGCTGGACCGATTTTAATGAAATATTGTGTGAGTGTTCAAGTGGATTCGAGGATGGTGTAGATTCACAATTGAAGTACCTCTTAAATGGCTGGACCGATTTTGATGATTTTTTTGGAGTGTTCTATTGAATTTGAGATTGGTTTAGATTCTCAATACAGTCGACATATAATTCTCCTTCGTATGTTAGTGATCTCCTCCTAAAGTCTGGACCGATTATTAAAATTTAACATGTGTGTACAGGACAACGCCTATCGGGTCTGCAAAGTATCATTCTAAGTAAAAGAGCACAAAAAAAACACATTAAGACCTAGATTTTTATACAACTTTGTAATTTGTAAGAAATTGACGCAATTTCGGCCGATTGTCAAATCAACATAAAAAAACTTTTTTTATGGATGAGAAGAACTAACGCGCGAACAAAGGTGCCACCTCGTGGTATATGATCATATACAGCGTCCAATATAAAAGTACAGATGAATTCGAAAACCGAAAAAATTGGTACATGACGGGCGAGAATCAAACTCGCGCTCAAGGCTCGCTTCCTAATTTCTGAGGTGTACTATAAATAAATATTATAATAATTAGTTTTGACGTAAACCATCCAATACAATATCTTCATGTCATATGTGATGTCGAGAATACAGAAGGTATTTTTAAGAGTAGGTGCTATATAAAGTGTATATATCGGCTCTGGTGTGTGGTGTGTGGCTGGCAATACATTCGGCTAGTGTTGCCGCCTCTAGTTCGCGACGAGAGCTTGCGAGTGGGACGACTGTGCATTGTCGGGCCGCTTCCTCTGCCGCCGTCCTCCGGTCTTCTCCAGGGGAGACGTCGCCCCAGATTCGTCACCCTCCGGGATCTAGAGTATATACTTGGTCAGTCTTGGTCATGTTAATTCATATACATTCAATTCATATTCAAAATAGAATGTGACATCGCTTATTGAAAGTCAAAAACTATTACCCGTTCCAAAAAGAATGCCTGACCCGAGAAGAATGGGCGCAACAAACACGGCGCAAAAAAAAATGTTTACAAACTAATATTGTACTATTAAACCTATTATTTAATAGCCTAACGGTCGCTCCATTCCCAATCTCTGGTGTAATTAAGAAAGTCATTTATGTTATAGTAATCTATACCACACAAACGTTTTTAACAATTCTTTTGATATCGTAATACTTTTGTTTTGAACATTTTCATCTTCTTCTAACATTATAAACAGTTATTTCAATCTATTCATATGTAGAGTCACGTGGGGTTACTGTTTCAGCGGGTAAGTGTGCGCAAGCCCTTTATTTATGAATGGAGAAGGGTAAGTTTGTGAAATGTGCAGGCAAATTAAAGGCTTGTTGGTGGAAAATTTGCTTATGTAAGAAAAACCCACGTGGTATGGTTCACCATACCCTATAGGGGCTCCTGTTTCCGCAATCAAACCACTAGTATGGGTCCAATTTGCGTGCCTCATGTGGTATCATTGGTTTACTGGAAAAAAAAATATTAAGAATCTGGTGGCGTAAAGGTTAAATTTTCGGGCATGGCAAGAATGGTCACTCTGTACTAATGATAGTAACTAAAATGAATTTATTTTTTTTAGTCGATAACGTATTCTGAGCTTTTTATTTAGCATAAGTGTTATTAAAATCAGTCTGATTACGGCATTAAATATCCACTTAGTTGCGCAAATTTACCCCACACGTGCGGGAAAAGTGTGCGCATTTAGAATCATTCGGATTAATCCGTTTTTTTTCCGAAGTGCTAATGTGTTAGACTTTATTTATGAATTTAATTATTACCTAACTAAAGACTATCAGAGACATATTTTTACTTTCCTTTCATGCTTATCGTTTCATTTTGACATTAAAGTATTTTGGATGTCATATTTGTTGTAAATTTGTGTGACGAGCACCTGTATAGGTATTATGCTTAGATAGTTTATATGTCTAGATAGTCTCTTGGTGCTAGACAACCGATAAAAACAGGCCAGGAATATTAGTTTAGTGTGCGTGACAAGCTACGTCTTACACTCGCGATTTGTATGACACTTTGTGTTAGTGTGCGCGCATGCTTATATGTATGTTTAAGTAAGTATATTGTATTAAATATATATATATATATATTAAGTATATATATATACTATCGCAGTTTTTTATGAAAATAAGGGACGAGACGAGCAGGACGTTCAGTTGATGATGAATTAATTTGCACTACACATTACAATGCAGGGCCGGCTCAGGATTCTTTTTTTTTTCTTTATTGTGTTAGGGGCTTTTATACGTATGTACATGTCAGCCCCATTATAATCTAAGTATATTAAGACAAAAGAAAAACAAATTTCTGAACTTAACAAACTAAAAAAAAAGTTAATAAAACCAAACGCAAATTATATCTATAGTGTTCAAACAATAAGACTTTCAGGATTCTTGAAAGACCCAAAAATTCTAAGCGGCACTACAATTGCGCTCGTCACCTTGAGACATAAGATGTTAAGTCCCATTTGCCCAGTAATTTCATTAGCTACGGCACCCGGAAACACAGTAATGCTTACACATTACTGCTTCACGGCAGAAATAGGCGCCGTTGTAGTACCCATAACCTAGCCGGCTTCCTGTGCAAAGGAGCCTCCTACTGGTAAATATGGTTTTCTTGTACATTCATAGTACAGGCTGTGCGTAGTTTGGGGCAAGATAATTTGTGTAAAAGTGTGTGAATATTTTATCAGCTATCTACGACCTGTATAGCGGAGTGCTCACTGATCCTACCTACTAAGCTAGAGGTCCCGGGTTTGAATCTCGGTAGGTGCAAGCATTTATATGATGAATATGGATGTTTATTTCCGAGTCATGGATGCTTATATGTATTTATGTATGTTTAAGTAAGTATATTGTATTAAATATATCGTTGTCTTGCAACCCATAACACAGGCTATATATGCCTAATTTGGGACAAGATAATTTGTGTAAAAAGTGTGTCAATATTATATTATTATTATTATCTAAGATATTGAACACTTCTAGTAGTGGGTGTGGCTGAAGCCTGAACGTATACGGACCGTGTCCCGCACGTGGTGTCTGTCGCGCGCGTTCCGAGCCGCGAGGTGAGCATGCGGTTCCGGTCGCAGCACGTTGCCTACCGCCTTAGTGCGGCCCTCACGGAACACCTGACATACAAATAAACAAACAAACCTTTACTGTGTTATAAATGAACGCAAAAAGTAAAGTTATTACAAGTTTAAGGCTGGCTTGCATCATATTTGCTGTTATAGTTAAAGTTAAAGTCAAATTTATCGTATTCCTTGGCATAGTTAAAGTTAAAAAGTGAAATATCAATACAATATCGAATATTTATTTGAAACGTTTGACAGGTTGATATTCAACATTAACTGGCGAAGATTTGACGGTTACGGTTAACAGTTAAAGTTATAAATATCTTACTATTTAAAGGAAGGGTTATGGAACCCTTCCTTCCAGCAACCAGCTAACAATATTTTTGTAAAAGAAACATTATTTTAAATTGTTTTTTTTTTCTATGCAAATATTTTTAATCCCCATTCGAAAATTAATACACCAGACCTTTGATAAACGGGCAAAAGAAAGTCAGCGGGCTTTGTCTTTTTTTTTTATAAAATTTCGTTATAGTCATGTTTATGATTTTATCTACACCCATGCTTTAAATCCTCTATTAAAGATTCTGAAACAGTTAGCTTATTGCCAACATTAAAACACCCAATGTTCTAATAGCCATTACATCACCTAAAAGAGTGTTGTAATGTTGTACTGAATTTCATAACAACACTCCTATGTTTTTTTTTTATCCCTTCATGCGCAAAGAGTTTCAACAGACAGCCACATTCTTATTGCTCGATGCGTGGTATCTATATGAATTTCAAAAAAAGAACATTTTCGTTTACGTGCGTTCCACACTACCAAAACGTCGCGCGCCGTAAAAAAAAAGTAGGTTATTCGAATCCCCGCAATTTTTCTTCGATATTTTTATTGTTTTGTTTACAAGATATGAGCGATTCATTTTAAACTGTGAGTATTCGAGTGAATTTTAATTATTGCACTATACAAAATGTAAATTACTACTAAAATAAATAATTGTTTCATTAATACTTATTTTATTTGTATATAATCAGTAACGAATGATATTAGGTTAGGTACTACTAGGACTGGTGTTTTAATGTTAGCAGTAAGCTAACTGTTCGAGAATCTTTTAGAGGATTCATATTCTGGGTGTAGATAAATTCTTGTATGCAACTGTTGATAATTAGGTATTAAAACACTCATGTGATACCATTATCACACTCGGCTTCGATCTCGTGAGATAAATCCACATTCGTGTTTTAATACACCTTATTACACAACTTAACATAAAAAGTTACATAAACATAATATTATGGTGGTCGTTAAATAAATAAATAAAGTTGAACCATTCGCTGTCCGCGGCGTAGATACTCCGGGTGCTTGATGAAGCGGAACCGGACGCGCGCCTTGTCGCCCGTGCGGAGACAGTCGCGAGACATCGACAAGATGGTCGCCGTCTGCCGGATGCTGCCGCAGTGGACTGCAACAATTCGGTATCACTCACTGTGCGAATGCAGCAGTACAGTACGTACGTTTAGTAACGTGTCAACATGAATAGGGCCATGTTCAGATGACAAGCGCTCAACGCGCGTTTTCATAACGCGCGCTTACAACTACATACATTTTATTCAGGCCGTACACATGCTAACGCGCGTTTTAATAAAGCGCGCGATGGACGCTGCGCTAGCGCTCCATTGTTGTAACGCGCGTCAACGCGCGCTTTGAGATCATTGGTTTTCTATGTTTCCGTTCAGTTGAGCGCGCGCCTCGTTAGAGTAAAAGTGTTCTGGCGCGCGCTTTCGACGTGGATATACATATTTTAGGGTTCATCTAGTTCGTCCGGAAATCGTCCGAAATGGAAACCGAAGCTTTTATAAGAATTATTAATCGATGAAATAGAGAAACGTCCTGCGATTTGGGACATGACAAGAAGCGATTATTCAGATAAGAATTTAAGAAGACGGGCTTGGAAAGAACTCGTCCTTATATTCTGTAAAGGGCATGACAAGGGCGCTCAACGCGCGTTCAACGCTCATTGAGCGTTTGTCATCTGAACGTGGCCTAGATCTGCGTATACTGCGGTGCAGAAACGTACAATAGAGGCATGAGTCTCTCCAGGAGAGCATTTTTAGGCTCAAATGTATAGAGCCGACATAGACTTTGCTCTTTTTTTATATAAAAATAAGGGATGAGACGCGCAGGATATTCTTTCCCCATTACTTTGAAGTGCCGCTCAAGATTCTTGAAAAAGCCAAAAATTCTGAGCGGCACTACAATTGCGCTCGCCACCTTGAGACATAAGATGTTAAGTTTCATTTGGCCAGTAATTTCACTTGCTATGGCGCGCTTCAGACCGAAACACAGTAATGTTTACACGTTAAAGTAGTTACCTAAACGATTGCAAAATTCTATATTATATATTTGAAAGCTACGAAGATTTTTACTGCATGTTTAATATATGTCGATAGCATATTCGGATGACGAACCCATTGCCTGATATCTTGAGGAGATGGTTGTAGGGTGATGCAGCACCAGGATCTCGCCCTCAAACTGCCAGCACGCCTGCGGGTTGAGCGCCGGAGACACCATCACCATGCCTTTGCGGATCTGAGAACGCTTTATCTGTAGATAAGCAATAAAGATCATTAGTGGAAGCTATCGGAGATTTTTTAGATGCATGTACAAACATAAGTGTAATTTTTTTCTTTACGCAATCAAACAAATAACTTTTATAAAACGGTGAAAGCCAGAAATGTATACGGTGAGAGAACTACAGCATACTTAGTACCCCGCCTACTTAATACAATCAATCCTGAAATAAGAAACAAGATAAATACAAAAAATATTAAAACTAAATTAAAGTTATTCTTTTTAAACAACCTGTATATTGGTCATAACTTTATGTCTTGAGTTGCCTTTCGTTGTCGAAGCCATGATTAGTGCGTAGCGTGATGTGCTATCCGCAATTGAGTACTTAACTATTCGTTATAAAGTTGAGTATTGTTTACTAATTAATATATCTAAACAGACAGTCATTCAAAAATTCAATACATTGCGGTGGCAGGCCATGCGACTCACCCGTGCTACAATAAGTACTGTTGTTGATGTACCTACATTAATTTTTTCGTTTGTATTGTACCTATATTATTAAATTGTGTATTTATAAGTTAATATTAATATTTATTGTAATTGTAATCGATAATAGTATTTCTTCTAACATGCCGGACAAACCTCTGTGGTTTTTGGCCTGTTATATAATAATAAATTGTAATTATATTTTTCATAATAAAAACAAAAAAAAAAAAAAAAATTAACAAGAATGTTTATTTAATAATTTCCTGACGACATAATTCAATAGTAATAATATGAAACGCTAAAACTGTGACACAGAACTACCACAGCCAAATTTTCTATACCTACTGAAATAGTTAACATAAACTTAAAATATATTTAGCGCATAAATGTTATTATAAGATCAGTGAATTTTTAATAGAAAATGACTTTGAAGCCTTGAAGTAACATTGACAAATAAGTATTTAGTAACTGCGTATTTTGAACATAATTTTTAATTTAACTATGACATTTATAATATTTTTTCTTAATAATGACATGGTCGCTCTTATTTTTAATTTCATTATGCAATTAATTTAATTTAACTTTATTTCATGATGTAATCAATTTTGTTTTATGATAATTATTATGATTTGATTATAATATCTATATGTCAAATATTTGTATGCTCAATAACAGGCACGACTTGGAGAGCTAAAATGTATTTAAATAATGTATCTATAATGCATTACCCTAGTCAACAAATAAAGATCTTACTTACTTACTCACTTAGTTAAAATAAAGAATGCTATAACATTACATATAACTATTACCCGTGCTCTTTTGCGTGATGGGTTGACAGTGTTACTCCTGTCAACCCAATTCTACCCAGCAGATCTACAATGTTGCCGAAGACCTCTGGTAGTGACCTCGGAGTTCATTCTTCTCCTTCCTAATTACAAAGTAAAGGAATACCTTCTTGAGCGCGAAGCTCGCGGTCTGTCCGCCGCGCACCTCGTGCACGCTCATACGCTTGCGGTGGATACTCTTGACGGTGATGGGAGCGAACCGGCCCAGTGGGTCTGGCCCCAGTAGCAGCGTGTCGTTCAGCCTGATCACGCCGGCTAGCGTGGTACCCGACACCACTGTCCCCACGCCCTGCCCAACAAAAAAAAAATATACTTATGTACGAACGCAAAAAGATTTACTTCTTTGGCGTAACAACAAGGCTTAAAAGGCAATTATTTTCTCATAATCTTTTCGATATCACTTCAAACATTATTACCTCCTCGGAAACAAATGGCGGTCTGAGAGAGATGAAACGGCGCAAGAAACTCTTCCCAGCACTCTTTTTTTTTAATGAAATATATATTAATGTTCTGTCTTTAAAGCATAAAAACGCATGTATTTGTAACTGGATTTTTGCGAAAAAATTCCATTTTTATTTTAGCTAACCCGACGTTTCAGGTGTCTGAAGATGAAATAAGTCAAAGATTGTAGGTTTTTTTTCATAGTTGTCATTATGAAGTTTAACGCCATTTACTGCTGCTGGAAAGGTCTTGAAACGTCAGGTTGACTAAAATAAAAATGTAACTTTTTCGCAAAAATCTAATGTTAAAATACAGTTACAGTTACACGTGTTTTAATCCTTATTTTTTTTTAAATGTGTAACACTCGCGTTGATCAAAGAAAATACTGTAACAAGAACCCTTTAAATATATTCCTCGTGCCATTTTACGGTTCATGAAACAACAATATTGCAATAAAGAAGGTTTCAAATACAACCAATGAAAATATTATCAAGCCACATAATTAAGTCTAAAGTATGATACAAATGGTCTTGTTGACCAATTAACGTCAGATTCACACGCTACCGACAAAGCTTCTGTGATTCCTTCGGTGTTACAAAGGGATATCTTACCATCAAACGACTCATGGTAAAGCAACCATCGATATGATTTTAATTGCAGTAGAATTCACTCAGTGTTCGCCCGGGGCACTGCCACCATATATTTTGCCGCTTATGTGCATTTGTAATGTTCTATTCATTATGATTTTTTTTTATGGAATAAGAGGACAAACGAGCGTACGGGTCACCTGGTGTTAAGTGATCACCGCCGCCCACATTCTCCTGCAACACCAGAGGAATCACAGCAGCCTTGCCGGCTTTTAAGGAAGGTGTACGCGCTTTTTTTGAAGGTACCCATGTCGTATCGTCCCGGAAACACCGCACAAGGAGGCTCATTACACAGCGTTGTAGTACGAGGAAGAAAGCTCCTTGAAAACCACACTGTGGAGGACCGCCACACATCCAGATGGTGGGGATGATATCCTAACTTGTGGCGTGTCGTGCGAAGGTGGAATTCGGCGGCAGGAATCAGGTTAAACAGCTCTTCGGAACACTCCCCGTGATAAATGCGGTAGAAGACACACAATGAAGCGACGTCTCTACGCAACGCCAAGATACAGATATGAAAAGTATCGTTGATGAAAAACAAGTAAGTCATTTAAATCCTAAGACAAAAACATGGATAGCTAAACCTTTTTTTATAGACTGATGCCTGTATATCCTGATAGGGGTAGTTAAAATGCACCACATTGCACCTACATTTCGCTGTATAAATTTTCTAGGCTAAACGTAGCGGTAGATTCAATAAGAAAAATATTTTTTTGACATTCATAAGTGTCATTTCCGTGACCTACATGAATAAAGTGATTTTGATTTGATTTGATTTAAACAATGGGGTGCAGGCCCAATGTCGTACAAAGGGCAAAAGTCCAGACTCAGCTACAGACTTAGCAGTGCTACAGAAAAAAAGCAATCCCCAGTGTGACTGTAAAAAAACAATTCACAGCCCGGGGATAGAACCGGAGACAACAAACATAGAAAGTAGCATATATAGCTGTCAATAATTTGTAAATATATCCAGGGTTATAAGGCATTAAAACTAAAAATGATATAAAAGAGTGGCAATGAGTTTCTTGCTCCTTCTTCTTATTAGCTCAACCCTATACGAAATAGCGGTAGATTCAATAGGAAAAACATTTTTTTGACATTAATAAGTGTCGTTGCCGTGACCTACATGAATAAAGTGATTTTGATTTGATTTAAACAATGGGGTGCAGGCCCAATGTCGTACAAAGGGCAAAAGTCCAGACTCTGTGCTACAGAAAAAAGCAATCCCCAGTGTGACTGTGAAAAAACAATTCACAGCCCGGGGATAGAACCGGAGACAACAAACATAGAAAGTAGCATATATAGCTGTCAATAATTTGTAAATATATCCAGGGTTATAAGGCATTAAAACTAAAAATGATATAAAAGAGTGGCAATGAGTTTCTTGCTACTTCTTCTCATTAGCTCAACCCTATACGAAATAGCGGTAGATTCAATAAGAAAAATATTTTTTTGACATTAATAAGTGTCGTTGCCGTGACCTACATGAATAAAGTGATTTTGATTTGATTTGATTTGTAACAGGTTACATACCGGTACAGAATATGTGTCGTCTATTTGAAACTCAGCAGGCTTGTCATCCTGTGAGGGCATTCTGGTCTTCAGCAGGTTGAGGAACATCGTTAGCAGCTCCAGGTTCTCTCCTGTCACGTTCGACACTTGGAAGATTGGACATAACCTGCAAATTGCGATGTGTTATTTTACAGAGCTCCTTATACTGTAGACAGTGAAAGGAGGAGACAGTGGAGATGTCCATAAAAGGCGATATCTCCCTGACGTCGAAACAATTCTGCTTCAACCGTTAACGAGTCATGGCGTTATTCTGTCCGATTACTGTTTGAAAATTAGTCAGTGTCATAGTTCGTAATTTGTTTTTAGAAGCTTGACAAATTTATTTTAGCTTTGCAACATATTTCCTCCTAATGTTACAGTTAATTATTTAGATGTTAGCTTGGTTGGACGGTATTAAAATCTGATAACCATATTATATCATATGACACTATGGCATCTTGTTTGAATATATGTAATTGATTAATAAATAAATGCAAAATAATTGCAGCTACTTTGCTAAGGATGGCTTAACAAAGAACTGTTTAGGGGATCATAATAACACAATGAATTTTTTTTATGATAAAATGTAACCAACAGCTGATGTCTCCTCGATATTAAGTGATACTCCCTGCTTACCTCAATTATTGGCCAATGCCGCTAAGGACAACCCAAAATTCTGAACAGCAGTGTCATTGTGTTCGTCTCGTTGAGACATAAGATGTTAAGTCTCTTGAATCCGAAACACTTAAAGTGCTTGCACATTACTGTTTCCCGGCAGAAAGGACTCACTGTGTAAGGGAACCTTCAATTATAATGAGAAACTCTTTGAAAAGTGTTTTCAAAACTTAATAATTATATGTGTTTATAATTTTAAGTGACGACTCGAGCAAGACGTTCACCTGAGACAGTGATACGCGCTGCCCAGTACAATGCAGGATTATTGATTGAACGAAGCGGCAATCGTCACTTTGATATATAAGATGTTAAGTCTCATTTGCCCATTAATGTTACTAGCTACGGAACCCTTCAAACCAAAACACAATAATGATTGAACAAGCCAACTTCCTGTGTAAAGAAGCCTCTCTTTAGTAAGACTATATAAACATATAACAGCCCCAAAGATTTTTCAGGTTAGATTACCATGCTAATCTTTATATATATAATTCTTGTGTGCGTGTGTATGTCACTGAACTCCTCTTAGACGGCTGGACCGATTCTAATGAAACTTTCTGTGTGTATTCAGGTGGATTCGAGAATGGTTTAGATTCACAATTGAACTACCTCCTAAACGGCTGGACCGATTTTGATGATATTTTTGTGTGTTCCAGTGAATTTGAGATTGGTGTGTGTCTTCAGGTGGATTCGAAAATGGTTTAGATTCACAATTAAACTACCTCCTAAACGGGTGGACTGATTTTGATGACTTTTTTGTTTGTTTCAGTGAATTTTAGATTGGTTTATATTTTCAATTCCGCCCATATAATATAATTCTCCTGCTCATGTGTATGTTAGTGAACTGTTCCTAACGGCTGGACCGATTTTTCAAATTTAAAACATGTGTACAGGACAACGTCTCTTGGGTCCACTAGTTAAATATATATACAGGGGTCCCAGAAAGCATGGATAATTCTTGAACCCCGCACGGGACAGCTCTCCAGCGCTCAGAAAAAAATATCAAAAAAAAAAACCAAGTGATACCCAAAATATGATTTTTTTTAGAAAAAACATACTTTTTTTTTACTTTACTTCACATTAATGTGCACAACGCTTACAAAGTAATGAAATTTGTGGCGTTTTTGGTGTCACCTTATTCCTGATAGGCTTTTCTACTAGAAGTACATTAAATAATATATAACTATGATAGTTTTTTCAAAAACAAAATAAGAACTTGAGTTTTTGACATGAAATTTGATACCAAAATAATTTTGGCATAGTTTGAGAGTGTTTCATGCAAAAAAAAAGTAAGAAAACGTAATTGGCCAGCTATTTAAAAAAAATTCGCAGTTGATACAGTTTACAAAATGGTATAATTCATCATTTAATTTAATACCACTACGAAGTTATTATTAGATACATTTTTCTTTCAATTCAACCATTTGTTTCATCATGTTGAAACCTGTTTGTTTTTCTATAATTTCATCTATTATTGATACCGATCTATATATTATTCTATTATTTCATATGTAACTATTTTATATGTCAACTAGCTGACCCAGCAAACGTTGTATTGCCGATATTAAAATCGCGATACAAAAGTAACTGTTAATCGTAGATGGGTGAAAATTTGAAGTTATATGTATTTTTTAATGCTGACTCATAATCAAACAAACTTAAAAAATAATGTCAAAAAAAAATCGTGTGGACCACCCTTAACATTTAGGGGGGTGAAAAATACATGTTGTCCGATTCTCAGACCTACCCAATATGCACTCAAAATTTCATGAGAATCGGTCAAGTCACTTCGGAGGAGTTCAAAGTTTAACACCATGACACGAGAATTTTATATATTAGATGTTATATGCTGTTTGTACCCACCTTTGTGAAACAAAGTTAGTGGCACTGACGATGACGTCATCTTTCGTCTTCACCATCACGGGCACCTTCCGACATCCGGACGACTTTAGTATTCTGATCAGGAGTTTTAGATTATCCTGCAACATTACAACGTTATCAAGTTCTATGATAGTACCTAATTCACGAAATTGACACTCGTATGATAAGTAATAGACAGACGTTCTGCAATTAGTTTATTTTTGGAAGGACTATATAATGCAATAAACATCAATGACTCGAAAACATATTATAATTATCGTCATATAAATGTTTGCATCATATCGGTTTAGCATTGAATATGGTTTTTGTTTCCGATTCATGGATGTTTATATGTATGTTTAAGTAAGTATATTAAATATATTGTTGTCTTGCACCCCTAGTACAGGCTATGCCTAGTTTGGGGCAAGATAATTTGTGTAAAAGTGTGTCAATATTAATATTATTATTAAAATTTCATGCACTATTTATGTAATGTTAGAAATGACATCAATAAGAATTATAAAGGAATCAATTTTGAGAAAATAAATGTCTTTTAATGCCCTTTTTTTAAACTATTATTATTCACTGGGATTGTCTCTCTCAAGTCTAAACTCTCAAACATGTTAAGCAAGAATAAAAAAAAAATCCACGAAACTCAGTACAACAATACCTAGGTGTGTCACCAAAAACAAGAGCTTCACCATTTCAGACAACCATATAGCTTAGTGATTAGTAATGCTGAACACTGAAGCTCTAAGTCCCGGGTTCGATGCCAATATGATGCAAACATTTATATAATTAATGTATGTTTTCGAGTCATTGAACTTTAATGCATTAAATATGTCGTTACCTATCTTCCATGCATAAAATACTAACGCGTAACGAGGTTCATGTTCGGCTTAACTGATACCCAATTATAATGCAATGCCGCTCAGGATTCTTGAAAAACCCAAAAATTCAGAACGGCACTACAATTGCTCTCGTCACCTTGAGGCAGAAGATGTTAAGTCTCACTTGCCCAGTAATTTCACTAGCTATGGCGCCCATCAGAGCGAAACAATAATGTTTACACTTTACTGCTTCACGGCAGAAGCCGTTGTGGTACTCATAATCTACCCGGCATCCTGTGCAAAGGAGACTCCCACTGGACCAACAGAGGCTATGAAGAAGTACACACCTGCAGCACGTTGGGCGGACACATGTCAATCTTGGTAACCACCACGAACACGGGCACCGACAGCGCCAAGGCCAGCCCCAGGTGCTCCTTCGTCATACCCACGATGCCGGCGTTCGCGCCTATCTGAGGAACACGTGGGCGTTACAAATCATAAGTTTTCTTACATTATGCAGTGAGGTCATATTCAAAATCAAATATTTTTAATAAAAATAGGATTTAAAATCACTTAATGAACGTCAAAAACTACCACTTGTTTAGAACCTAGGTTATAAATAGCGCGAAAAGCCATCTTCTGCAGCACAAGGATGGTATAAATATCGGCTGCACTGCCGAATAACAATATACCATAGGACATAATACTCGGAAAATAACTAAAAGTTAACTAGTTAGTTAAACAATGAATACGTAAAAGTTAATTTAAAAGAGTGGCAATGAGTTTCTTGCCAATTCTCAATAAAGCTTTCATATTTTCAATTTCTCATAAATTCAACATTTTCCGAAGTGGTAGTAAATGGTAGAAGGTATATCTGATACATTCATATCATTTCTTTGACTATAATAAATATAAAAAACTATGAGAAATATTATCATTACTAATAACCTAATAAACGTCGTATCTACGTCAGTTAACCGTCAATTTTTTTTAACCGCATAAGATAGCTTAACTAAGATGATATATAGGAGGTATGATATCGTTTATATAAAGATATTGAAGAATTTACTAAATACTGAAGTTTTACTATAATATAGATTCGTTAATATTTATTTAATTAGTTAGTGTGTGTGTATTAGTGGTCTTTTTTATTAATTTACATTTATTTTATTACTATTAATTAACATTTATTTCTAACTTATTCTCGTAAGTACTGACAATTGAGTATTTTTATTGCATCACTTTACATAGATTTTGTAATTAAAATAATTTGAAAAACAATGAATCTGTAAAAGTTAATTTAAAAGAGTGGCAATGAGTTTCTTGCCAATTCTCAATAAAGCTTTCATATTTACAATTTCTCATAAATTCAGATTCTGAAGTGGTAGTAAATGGTAGAAAGTTAAACTGATACATTCATGCGTATACAGAAATGTCTGTAACCATAATAAATATAGTGATCAAATAAAGATAAAAAAACTATGAAAATTATCATCTTCATTAATGTTCTCATAAACTAACATCATTTACTATATATTAGTAAAATTAAATTATAATATGTATTTTAATATAAATATATTTGACTTATCAACACGTTTTTGTTGATTGTATAAAATAATTCTTAGTTTTTCGGAAGCAGCTGAGATTAAAGTTGAGTTATCAAATTTCATTCTTCAATGGGATCAATGTAATCAGTTTCAATTGTCAGGTTTAAATGCTAAATTAAGCCCTAGGCTTCACCTCGCTAGCACCACAGAAACTCTGCTTATCTGACTATGAATACATTTTATTACTCCGCGAAAGTTTGTCACTCACCATGAGCATACCAAAGTCAGGCGCATGGCCTGTCATCCCAAAAACTGTAGTCTTCAAGTACCTCTCGTGGCCTGCTAGATCAATGAATGTAATCACTTTTGATGATTTCTCACAAATCTTCACCCAATCTAGAGTCCCATGATCAGGTTTGTTCACCACATTACCTGGAAATTGATGAGTTTTTGAATGGGGCAGTAAGATTGCTTTTAGATGTACTTCTAGAAGCATGCTCAAAATTTCATAGGCAGACACGACAACATAATAAGAAAAATGTTGGAAGTTGTCGAGACCGTAAAGAGAATTAAAGCTGCGTACTATGCCACATCTTCAGAAACAGGAGATATGATTTAATCAGGAGGATTAATGAGGGCCAAATAGTGGGAAGCAGGGGTAGGAGAATAATATGGCACAACTACATTAAATGGATGGATGGCTGGATACGAATTCAGAGAGCTGATGAGCTGAAAAGACAGGCTCAAGATAATGAAGCATATAGAGAGGAATGATGAGATGAGCCAACATGCCTTTGTAATCTTACCGGTACCAGAAGAAGAAGATTGCGAAAGTGCAACAAAAACGAAATATTTAAAAAAATAAACATAATTTACATTATTTAAAAAAATATCGGTACAATATGGTATACACGGCCAACAAGGTACTGCAACTCAAGGCTTAATTGATTTTATAAAAATAAAAAAACATTAATTATAAACTGTATCAATATCATATCATGTAACACCATTTATATACAGCATAGGTTCTCAACGTGGGCGATAACGCCGCCCCCTTGTGGGCGTTTGAGACTTTCGGGGGGGCAGGAGAATACCCAGAGAAAATTAGGGGGCATTGAGATGGCGCAGATAAAAGGAGATAAGGGGCGTGGGTAGATTAAAAAATATAATCTAAAAAGGCAAAAAAATACACGAAAATGCTCTAGAAAAAAAAACATATTCTCAAAGTGGGTGGTGAGCAAAATAAGGTTGAGAAACTATGATATACAGTATTTTAAACGAAGTCATATAAAGTTCTTAATTGTGAAGAAAGCTAACATCAAATAGAATATATATGAACTTTGATTCATAACAACTTGGGTACATTTTAGAGTAAAATAGTGATGAATATGAAACTTATATAATCCAAAAAAAATATGACGTGATTAATATTGTTACAACATTTCAATTAAATGTCTTGTTAGTTGACCTTGAATGACCTTGGACCTATGAAAGTATGTACTATTTTGTGTTGTTAAAAGGAGTAAGACGAACAAAATACCTAGACTATCAAAACCGAGAATATCATTTCCCACTGAGCTTGTACGTCCAGTTTCTGCCTCATGTTTGTGCCTGAATAGCCTTTGCCTTGCATGACCTCTTCCATTATCCAGTTCCCCATGCGTCAAAACTCCTAGTAGTGTTGATTTGCCTGCATCTACATTACCCACAACAGCGACTCTGTAATTATAATCTTCATTACAATGTCATTCTCTTGAGTGGTAGGTTTGTGTCAATCATAGATGTCATGCATGGCCTTATAACACTTTAAGCACTGCATTTAAGTAATTTTATATCACAAATTAATTAAATATTTCTAAAATATGATATCTTATTCATAAACAGAGTTAATAACTGTGATGAAACAGGATATATTTTTCATTACATTCTTGACTATGTCATTATTCAAAATAATATATTATTAAGGCCACACAATAGCTCCAAAAACTAAAAATCTAACAGAATTACAGAGTTGAGCTGTGTTGGTAAAATGTTGCACTCATTATATGGTTTATATACACACTTTCTTCTATTATATAATAAAAAAGAAGTTTCTGATAAACAATAATAAATGAAATTCAACCTTCTTGCATATTAATATGTCAGAATGATAAAGAAATCTACATTGAATTCAAGAACATTTTAAAACTGTGTTAGATGACTGCCTATTTCATATGGTAAATATCATATAGTTACTTTAGTAGTAAAAATCAAATAGTTTGAAGCAGTAGTCTCATAATTGACGAAGTAAGAACATCCATATTTTTTTTAAAAGTTTTTATACACATATATTAATGTGCTGGTGATCTCTTACAATTGGATCATTGAAAGAAAACTGCACAAGTATTTGATCACCTTCATATATTCCACAGACAGTGTAAAAATGTCCCAGAGAGGTCCATACCATATGACAGTTTGAGAAAGATTGAATCGAGTGTCAACAGTGTGGCTGTATTTATAGGGGTTGGCACACATGTTTCTGATTAAGAATTGAAATTACAATGAGAGAAATAATGGGAAGTTATTTACAATGTAATGAAATAATGATTTATGAACTTATTTTAGAATAATTAAATTATTCTCGTTTTTAAAATAGGTGTGCTGTAGTATTTAATCCAATATATGTTTATTAACCTTCCAAAATCGGGAAGTGCCCTTTAGCCGAGTGCCAAAAATACTTAAAATCTTTTATATACACCAATATCGAAAGTGCCATACGGCACACTACTCTCTGACCAAGTACTGACCCTCGTTTTGTTGATAAGATAGTATATTTTGCATGGTCTTATACCTTGTTTCAATAGCTTTCTTATACATTTTTAATATCATCCTAATTAAAAGCAATCTATTAATACACTTAAAAAATATGCATTGACAGGCTGCTGTGCACGCGCCAAAATTGCGCCGATCTATGGCATACTGTGGCGCTGGGGCACTTGCAGATTACGGAAGGTTAAACAGTCCTATTCTACTCAAAATTATCTCTGCTGTAGCTTTATATTTATTTATTTTTTTAATTTTAAATCTCTGATCAGTTAGTTACACACAAACCTTATTTCCATAAAATCATTATGATCAAGTTCTGTTCTCAGTAAATATTGTCCTACAATTCCTGTGCCACAATCCCATTTCCTCAATTCTACACAGGACACTCTCTCATTTACCAGAGATTGCAGAGTTGCTACTGAAGCATTGTATTCATCCTCTGTAAGACCTTTTCCATCTAGAAAATAAATTATGGCAAATTAAGCAAAGGCTACCATCTGCCCCAAGTTAAGCACATATAGCCTGTATTATGGGTTACAAGATATATTTAATGAATGATATATTTAATACAATATACTTACTTAAACATACATAAATTTATATAAACATACCTAAATTCTATTCTAATAGTAAAATATTTTGCAGCTTTGATGAATTTTACAATTGATTGAATTGATTTTACAATTGATAATAAACATAAGTATGAGAATTTTCTTATTTATCAGTAAAAAAATATATTCTTTTTTTTATTCTTATATTCTATTATATTTTATTGCTTAGATAATTCATTACTAATGAGCCTTATGCTGTTAGGCAGCACATGACAACAGGCCAGGCTTATTACTGTAGTGTGTGTGTTGCTGAAAATAGTGGAATAACTGCTGGCTCCTGTTATCCAACTGTTCACAGCTATCTAATGAGGCATATAAATTATCTAAATTTTATTGTATTCCATCACATTACTAAGATAAATCAGTACCTTCTCCATGTCCAATATCATAAATTATTTCACCATTTCCAGCTTCTAGACGTTCTGTGAGTTGTTTTTTTAATAAATCATATTCATCTGTAGTTGGACTAACCAATATCATCTAAAAATTATTAAGAATAGTAATCATTATCAAAATACAAAAGTAACAATCAATTTGACACAGATATTTATTTATATAATATATAAAAACAGTTATATACTATGGGTCGTTATTGTTTTTATATTTTATAGCAGTTAGTAATTTGTAGTCTGAGTAAGTGTTGGATATTGGAAATTTTGCCCAATTTATGAGTGAATAAAACATCAACAATAGCAAAAACAGTACAAATATACAGGTATTTCTCATTCACAAATGAAAATGTGACAATTAAATAATTGAATATCTATAATAACATTGTATTGCACAATGTTTCTAAGGTCTTAAGAGTTATGATGCAAGAATCAAAAAATAATACTGTTTTATGGTCTCTTCAAATTAAAAAGTCAATACAAACAGAGACAGAACCATAAATGAATTAGTAACAAAAGTAACAGTGGGGCAATTATACATAATAAAAAAAAATTGAAATAGTGATAGAAAATAATAATGTAGAATATATTATAGAAACATTGAACTACCTTGCCACGGACGCTGGAGTAATCAAATTCAGGTTCCACTGTGACATCTGCCTCCAAATGGGAGCCAGCTGCTGCAGGCACTTTCTCGTCAATGTTGTCCATATTGTTAATAATATATTTACAACAAACAAGATGTTATTGTGACATTATGCCACAAACACAACCACTTTTTATTTATGTCTTCACTGAAAAGATCAACATGATGATATTTTGATTATTGGCATTCATTCAGCTCCATATAAATAATCAATAAGTAAGTTATCGTTGTGAATAAAATGTTTATAATACAAAATAATGAAGAAAACCACTTACGCTGCCACAACCCTATTAAATAAATACTTAATATGTATAAGCTTATATATTTAGAGAGAAAATTACTTCCACCAAAATAGATTTCAACAAATTAAAAATAAAACATTTATGAATAAAGAAGATTCAAGACAACTGCTCGCTTCTCGCATTTCTTCTCAAGGAATTCTCATATTCATAGTGACCAATAGCAATAGTGACATAATATTATGTTCATAGATTATTTTGCCAACATTTTGATTTTTGACAAATAAATACCAACTTGACACCTGTCGACAATTAATTGTCACTTGACAGTTGTCAGTTACATTTACAGCGCGGATTCAAGCATCATTATTTTTTTTTTTATGGAAAAGGAGGAAAACAAACAAACGGGCGTTTGATGTTTAGTGATCACCGCCGCCCACATTCTCTTGCAACACCAGAGGAACCACAGGAGCGTTGCCGGCCTTTTAGGAAGGAGTACGCGCTTTTTATGAAGGTGCCCATGTCGTATCGTTCCGGAAACACCGCACAAGAAAGTTCATTCCACAGCTTTGTGGAACGTGGAAGAAAGCTTGACGTGGAAAAACGTGGAAGACCTTGAAAACTGCGCTGTGGAGGACCGCCACGCATCCAGATGGTGGGGATGATATCCTATTTCATTTATTATAATTATTATAAACTTTATTTATTTATTATAATTATAATAATATTATTATAATAAACCATGGATATGCTGTATCG
Organism: Leptidea sinapis; assembly: GCF_905404315.1. Classification (NCBI taxonomy): domain Eukaryota; kingdom Metazoa; phylum Arthropoda; class Insecta; order Lepidoptera; family Pieridae; genus Leptidea; species Leptidea sinapis. Next base: position 30,771,677 of record NC_066265.1, read on the forward strand.
ATAAAATACGCATAAAATATAAGATATGTAATACGATAGCTTATTAGTTTTGGAAAGTAACGTAACGAAATATGAGCCGCCTCAAATTTGTACCGCTACGGTTAAGATCGATTGATATCGACAATCGAAACGTGTAACATTATCAATTTTTAATGTCAACAAGTATTTCATTATAAAATAGTTTACATTGATAGAATTTCTTTACTTAGGACAAGATTTTGTAGTTTCACTTGCAACTTGTTTCTGGTGAGCCACAACAAATGACGCTAATATCTATATAAATATCCTTTCATATAACCGCTTGTCACTGCTATTGTTGTATATTTTGTCTTCTTTCTATGCTAGCATCCACTAGTTACGAACACTTTTGAATGAGAGTTAAACTAGCACTGTTTTGGGTTTTGTGGCATATATTCTTTGTTGTCTTACCTTCTGTGGATTTTCAATTTCGTTGGGATTTGGATATTTTTATACCACATAATTTAGTTTAAAAACTTTTAAATAAAAATAGGTATAAAGTATAAAAAAATAATAATTATATAATTTATATCATTAAATTCTTTTACAAATCTTTAATTAATAATATAAGTACTATCATTAAATTATTTTTGTAAATTTTAGTAGGAATATTTTATTTTTATTTTATATGAGTTTGTTTGTTATGCTTTCATATACAAATTATTTAAGTTTTCTTTAGTGTTAATTCCGCCAATATTTGTCCTTAAAACAATTCGACACGTGTTTCGCCTCTACACGAGGCATCCTCAGGACGTGTTGTCTCGCCAAAAACTGGCATGAGACTTTCATAGCCAATCATGAAATTTTACATACACTTAGGGCAGGAAAGGATTTATGTTTTTAAGTATGTTACAGGTAGCGATATAATAAAAATCTTTAAATTAATTATTAACCTAAAAAATACAAAATACCTATGGGGCCATTCGACTAATATTGTAAAATACACTTCATTATAGCACCTGAATTAGCAATAATATTTAATGAATGCATAGATGAGGGTGTGTTCCCTGACCTCAAGAAACACAGCAAAGTTGTACCTTTGTTTAAATCGGGCAGTTCTTTTGACCCTGCTAATTTCAGACCTATTTCAGTGGTGCCTGTTTTTTGTAAATTTTTTTAAAAACGTTTGGTGCAACAGCTACAAATGCATTTTTGTAAATTAATGAACAAAAATCAATTAGGTTTCATTAGGGGCTTATCAACAATTAATGCGGGTACTAGACTCATTGAGCACATCTTTGACGCCTGGGAAGAGTCACAGGATGCATTGGGCATTTTTTGTGATTTGTCCAAAGCATTTGACTGCGTCCACCATGAAACTTTACTCCTTAAACTAAAGCATTATGGAGTGAAAAATAGAGCCCTAAATCTGTTAAAATCATATTTAAGTGAAAGAGTTCAGATAGTCGATGTAAATGGCAAACGGTCTACGGGTAAACCTGTGGGAATAGGTGTTCCACAGCGTTCTATTTTCGGTCCTTTCTTGTTTATTATATATATTAACGATCTACCGTTTGTGGTAGATGAAAGCCATGAGATTGTATTGTTTGCTGATGATACTTCACTTATTTTTAAAGTGAAGCGACGTGCAGATATTGATGACGAGGTAAACAATGCACTCTCAAAGATAGTGCGTTGGTTTGAGACGAATAATCTGCACTTAAACAGTAAAAAAACAAAGTGTTTACGGTTCGTTACACCAAACACAGCGGAGGTACAAACCAACGTACTTATAAATGACCAGAGATTGGAACTTGTGGACACTACGGTCTTCTTGGGTATCACGTTAGATAAAAAGCTTCAGTGGGGTCCACATATTGCCCATCTGGCAGATAGACTCAGCTCTGCGGCATATGCAGTTAGAAAGATTAGAGAGTACACGAATGTTGCGACCGCTAGATTAGTGTACTTCAGTTATTTTCACAGCATAATGACGTACGGTATTTGACTATGGGGTCATGCTGCTGACATTGATATAGTGTTTGCTCTGAAAAAGAGAGCTGTTCGTGCTATATATCAGCTTGGTTATAGACAGTCTCTCAAAGAAAAATTTAAAGAAATAAATATTATGACTGTTCATTGTCAATACATTTATGAAAATTTAATATACGTTCACAAAAATCGTCACCTTTTTGCTCTTAATAGTGATTTTCATTATTATAACACTAGAAATAAGGGATTGCTTGTAACTTATTCTAGTAGGCTTCTTAAGATAAATAATAGCTTTATGGGTAAATGTATACACTTCTATAATAAAGTCCCAGCCACTGTTCAGGCATTATTTATAAACAAATTTAAATGTTTTATAAAAAAAATGGCTCTGTCGCAAATCCTATTACTCCACTGCTGAATATCTAAATGATCGGACAGCCTCGGACTAGATTGTGATTATTTTATAGCGATAGTAATGACTGTACAATATTGTATATTTTTATTGAAAAGAGTGCAAAAAAAGAATTCTGGGAGAGTTTCTTGCGCCACTTCTTCTGTCTCAGAGCGCCAGTTGACATCAAAAAGAATTCTAAAGGAATCAATGTTGAGAAAATAAATGCCTTTATGCCTTTATATGGTACATCATGTTGTAACGAATATCGAGCATTAAATAGTAATAATATATTATATAGCCTATCGATAAACCAGCTATACCTAGATATGTATTACTACATACCTACAAGCCGTTTTCGAAATATAAAAGGATAATATACAGACATGAAAATTTAAAAAATCATAGAATTGGTGTGAGTGAGAAAACATTTTACTGTATAAGAAAGCGGCACAGATTTATATATAGACTTCACACGGATAGTAGAAGTTGCAAAGAGCATGATGATTGTGTGTGTGTGTATTCACATTACTCAGAAGTATTTTTAAAATATTTTATTTCCTATTTTTTCATTATACTTAGGTACTATAAGTATTACTATTCTTTTTTTATCATTTTCCTTACTTCGAATATAAACTTACACTAAACTAGATAAGAAAATACAAATAAAGCAAATATTTCGCGAGTGATACAGCGCATGGTGCGGTTGCACCAACTGAGTCATTAGAGAGTATTAACTCTAACGACGCGACGCGTGAATGTAAGGTTTCTAAACTGTTCTGTGGAGTTTGGACTGTGGTTACAACGTAGACTTTTGTTTACTCAGTCTACGGGTTACAAAATAGGTCTCGTGGGAGTACCTAAGTGTTCTGTGAAATAGGTTCTGTCAAGTGTCAGCTGTCACTGTGGCGTAGGCGTGTTTAATGCTGTGAATGAGCGTGTTGCTGCTATATATTCAAAGAAAGTTTAAACACTACGACCTACGTTCATATAAATTATAATTTTTTTTTTTTACGTATTTAATTTTATCTGTTCGAATAAATGTTTTATCACGCATTCAATTTATTATTGTAGATAAGTTCTTTTCGGTTTGCATCAATTAACTTTATATTTTAAAGCTTATTTTAAATGACGTTTCATTTGGTTTGTTTTCTTCATACTAAAATTATTTGAACTCATCTTATGTATATAAAATACAAACTTCTTGATCATGGAGGAACTTGTGAAACTAGAGCATTTGTCACTCGTTTCAAAGATCTGCACAGAATTGGACAATCATTTGGGTCTAAATGACAAAGATTTGGGTAAGACTATCTCCTAAAATTTTCAGAATTGCTGGGTATTGATCACTATGAAATACACAAATTCAAAAAATGGTTTTAACTGTATTTTGTGGATAGGCTGCTTACCAGTGGGAAGCCTCATTGCATAGGTTGCAGGCTAGGTGGATACCACAGTGGCACCTTTTTCTACCATCAAGCAGTATTGTGTAAGTATTGTTGTTTCGGTTTGAAAGTAGCTGGAACAAGTGAAATTAATAGACTAATGAGACTTGATAATGAGCTCATGTCTACAAAGTATAGGTGAGCATTTGCTCATCTCATCATTTTTTTTTCATAAAAAATATTTGAATAGTATTAATAAGTAATACATATTATATATTAAAGAAATCAAATATACTAGAAACTAGCATGTAGGCAACCTGACAGCCAGATAATTTGAGACTAATTTTGATTTGACAATGTGTGCATTAGTTAGAAGTTCAATATTGAAATTTTATGTCAAGACTGGCTCACTGTTTACATTTTGTCAATCAAAATGAGTTGCAGTCACAAATTGATGCTTATTCTCTCCGACACACTTTTAGTCTATAATAGAAACAACACTTTGTGACAACTCGTGTGTTTTTGTGGCTGAATGAATAATTATGTTGTGACAGTGCTGCTAAATTAGCTTTCGGTACAACATACACATATTATATGTAGCTAGAACCCTAGGAAAAGCTTACATGCTATATTAAAGAAATAATTTAATATTTGTGATTCATTTCATATATTATTTTACAGCTGAGTTCATAATAGATTTGTCTGAAAAACATCCAAATTTTGATGAGTTCAAAAAGGCTCTTATTGAAAATGGTGCCGAGTTTTCGGATTCATTTATGTCAAATTTGCTTCGTATCATTCAGCATATGAAACCCACTGCAACGTCAGAGCAGTCAAATTGTAAAGAGATTAACCAATCAAACCCATTAGCAAACAAATTCCCTGGTTTAGCTATACCAAATGACAAGCCACCTGTCTTTTCTGATGAAGACAGTGATAGTAATGAAAAGAAAAATGACAGAACAACAGCAAAGGATATATTTAAGAATGAAAAAGTTTTTGTTAATGATGATGTTGTGGACAAAGCTATGGCAGACTTAGAAGCCCTTGCACCATCCAAGTCTAGTGTGAATAATGATGAACATAAATCTGCACTTAAAAAGGACATAAAAGAAGAGAAAAGTAGAAGACCTCTATCTCGTGAAAGAAAAAGTAGACGTAGCAGAAGTCGTGATAAAAGGAGTAGGAGTAAGGAAAGAAGGAGTAGGAGTAGGGGGAGAAGAAGTCGAAGTAGAAACAAGAGAAGTCGAAGTAGAGGCAGAAGAAGCCGTAGTAGAGATAGAAGAAGCCGTAGTAGAGACAGAAGAAGCCGTAGTAGAGACAGAAGAAGTCATAGCAGAGGTAGAAGAAAAAGAACCAGGAGTCGAGATCGAAATAGAAAAAGATCAAGATCCCGTGGCCACAGATCAAGATCCCGTGGCCACAGATCAAGATCTAGATCACACTCCAGAGAAAGACACAGAGATCATGGTAAGAAACTGAGAAAAAAGAGTCCAGACATTGAATTGAGTGATGATCCAGAGCCAGGAAAGGTATGTAAAATCTGTCATTTATTGTTATTAATAACAATAAAAAGTGAAAATTATTATATTATAATTACATGCTAAATTATATAATAATTTTCACTAAGTTTTTACACATTTTCTTCAATATTATCTTATACTATGTGTGCATTACTTTTATAGTGAGAAATGAATAAAATAATGATTAGTTTTAAATAGTCTTATGAACAAAGTATAATGAATGTGAGGTTCAATCCTAGAATATTTTAGCCTTATTCTTGAAAACGGCAAGGAATATGTTGCATAATATCTGTAATTTTTTTGTGTAATAATTTCATTAGATATTTTAATTTCACAATATGTTTTTGCTATTGTGTATTGGCAGATATACAGTGGAAGAGTGGCAAATATTGTTCCATTTGGTTGTTTTGTTCAAATGGAAGGCCTGCGGAAGAGGTGGGAAGGTCTGGTCCATATTTCCCAATTGAGGGCTGAGGGAAGAGTCACAAATGTGTCAGATGTTGTGTCCAGGGGAGACAAAGTAAAAGTAAGTTGCTATTTGATTTGTTAACCCACAATCTTACTATATTTATATCTTTACAAGGTTTATGTATTCAATATTAATTTTGTATTATAAATTTATTACCCCATTATACATGATACACAATTCCATACCATTGCTTCTTGTATGGTTCTGTGTATGGCACCTAAAAATATATAACATATTAAGGAGGCTAAGTTTTTATATGATTTTAAAGATGTTTTCTTGCCATGTCAAAGCCTCTTTACAAACTGATTTACCCTGTGGTAAATTAATTTAGTTCTATTTCTTAAATCCTGTATTCCTTTGTGCCAAAAAAATCGCCATGTGTATTTTTTGCTACCTAGACATATGTGCTTGATTCTTTTATTACTTATGTTAATAGCATGCCTTGTATACACATCATAGAGGCATAAAAGTCTTATATGTGACTTCATGTACATACATACACATCATAATAGAATCTAGTCAAAAAAATGCCCAATTAATAAATACCAAATCAATGGTGCTAATTGCCATACTAACACATAATCAAAGCAAAGTATATTTTATATAAATATTTTTTTTATCAAAACAGAGATTTACCCCCTTAGGTTTAAATAACTTTATTCTCATTAAGACCTATTGTCACTTACATGAGAAATTAATATTTTACAAAGTAAAGTAAAACAATGATTATGGTGGGTACAGAATGCAATTCAATATAATTAGGCAAACAGATAAGACATAAAACAACCTACATATGTTATTGAAACATTTCATAATTATTGAGTATGTGCCTTTGAAGGCTCGCTTTAAAAGAAGTCAATGTTTTGGCATTTCTTATTTCTGTGGGCAGGTTGTTATATATCTGAACTCCCTCAAAGGTTACTTCTCACCATTGGCAGCTTAATATGACTAGCCCTTCGTGTAACAGTTCTGGTTAAATTCCTTTTTTTTAAAGAAGGATGTGTTAGTGTGAATTTTTTTATTTAAAACCTTGTAAATGAGTACGCATGTAGTGTGTGGGTATAATTGTCTGATTGTCATAATTTTTGTTTCTGTATAGATTTTTTCAGTTGAAGTTAAGTAGGGATAATGAAAAGAAAGGATAATAGTCTGCTAACTTAAAGCATTGCTAATTCTCGCTCTGCCTTCTTCTATTGACCTAAGTCAGAATGAGAAAAGACACTCCTTAGCGGCTGTTTAAAGTCAGCGGACCATTATGAATAAGGGGGTTAGAATTTACTAGCATAAAGACAACCAGACAAAATCTATATGGGTGAGGTTGCAGTTGGCGGCTTTTAAACAATAATGTCCTTACAAATAAACTTGATGTAAAGTTATACCTGAGCATAAACCAAGACTATGCAAATTTTTTACAAAAATACAGATTGCTTTTGATTGGTTTTTTCGGGCGTTAATTTTTATGTCTCCCGCGTGTATTTGTAAGGTTGCTTGACATTCGAAAAACTTCAGTATTAGCATTGTATTGATAGTGTTGTCTGCGATATAGTCAACTTTTCATATTTGTTTATTCTCAGTTTAACGTTTTCGTGATCACATTATTTTGAATTTTTAGGTGAAAGTGATATCCTTAGCTGGGCAGAAAGTATCACTCACAATGAAAGATGTCTGCCAGGAAACTGGAAAGGATCTCAATCCAGCGTCTCATGCTCATTTGGAGGTAATTTTTTTATGATAATAACACTCATGTTTCGCTTCAAATTTAAAGTGTCTCATCAATAATTCATATTTAATTCTAATTTACTATACGCTTTTTATTAGCTTCACCTGTATGTTTATATGTTTGTAACCGACATCTTTGGGCGCGATTTTGACCCACATTAAACGGCTAGATTTCGTTCAAACTTTGTAGATTTATCGAGGACCGATGATATTACACTAATTTGATAAAAAAATAATAGTTTAAAAAAACTAAAATACACGCTTTTTATAGAAAACCGAACAAAAAAACATAGAAAATAAATAATAGTTTAAAAAACTAAAAAACACGCTGTTTATAGAAAACCGAACTAAAAAATAGAAAATAAATTTAAATTAAGAATAGTGTTTAAAATTTCAATAAATATAAATTAATAATAGTGTGAATAAAAAAAAAATATTTTATTTTAAAAAAAGCGTGGGGTGCTTTTTAAGATATTATCAAAATGATAATCACTCTGCTCATATCTGTCAATAAAATATTTATAACTATTGACACCATGCACCCCACGCTTTTTTTAAAATAAAATATTTTTTTTTATTCACACTATTATTAATTTATATTTATTGAAATTTTAAACACTATTCTTAATTTAAATTTATTAAAACTTATTTTCTATTTTTTAGTTCGGTTTTCTATAAAAAAGCGTGTTTTTTAGTTTTTTTAAGCTATTATTTATTTTTACAGTATTGTTAGGTTTTTTTACAATTACAATTGTGTAACTGCTTTGTAGGCTGTGATATGAATGGGTTCAAAGTTTTGGATTCTGTGTAGGCTTTGGACACAGAGTCCACCATTTACCACAAAATTAATCATCATTTAGAGGACACCAAAAGTAGTGTTATTATTAAGTGGAACAGTGAACATGTGCCATTAATCAGAAGTTTTGTTGTATTATTAGCGGGTAATGCAACCATTATTAATATCTTATATAATTTATGCGTCTAGATAGACTGTGACAGCTGTGACAAATAGCGGCTAACTGTTAATCTCTATTTTAAGCAAAACACGCACAATAAAACAGAGTGACATACATATCTCGAGCGTAAGATTGTTATTAAACAAAAAAAAACTTCAAATGCTACACGTTAATTCCTATAACACAGTACAAAATTATAAGTAACTTCAGTCAGGTTTACCAGTGGGAGGCGCCTTTGCACAGGATGCCGGCTAGATTATGGGCACCACAACGCCTTTTTCCGCCGTGAAGCACTAATGTGTAACCAATACTGTGTTACGGTCTGAAGGGCGCCGTAGCTAGTGAAATTAGTGGGCAAATGAGACTTATTATTTTATGTCTCAAGGTGACGAGCGCAATTGTAGTGCCGCTCAGAATTATTGAATTTATCAAGAATCCTGAGAGGCACTGCATTGTAATGGGCATGTCGTATCAATTACCGTCAGCTCAACGTCCTACTCGTCTCTGTACTTTACTCTGACAAAGTTATTTCAACATCCCTCAATATGAAGTTCACATTAATAGACATGAAAAAATTCAAACAAGTTTTTTAAGATATTTACAATATAAGTGTAATACATATGATGCAGGTTATATAATAAGATGTAAAAGGCATCACATACTTCCATTACAAAGAAGACGTCAAATAGCAGATAGATTCTTCTAAATTAACATCACAAATTGGTATCAAAGCGCCCAATAACTACACCAGGACAAAATGTACTATATACGTTCCTCATTGCAGTACTAATTACAGGCAACATTCATATTATATAAGGTGTCCACAAGCAATAAACCAGACTTGCCTGATTTCGATATATTCAATACGTCACCAAACGCGTTAAGAGGTTCATTGACGAGGCGTTGGATGAGTGTGTGTTCTCTTGATTGCTGAAAACCTGAATACTATAATATCCATTCAGTTTGTCTTCGTGTATTTATAATTTATATCTATATACTTTTATTGTATAACTTCTTGATATTTTTTTTTGTATTTTTGTTCATTATTTGTAACACGCTTATACCTATACTTATACTTATAATATTATAAAGCTGCAGTGTTTGTTTGAACGCGCTAATCTCTGGTACTACTGGTCCGATTTGAATGATTCTTTCAGTGTTGGGTAGACCATTAATCGAGGAAGGCTATAGGCTATGTTTTTTTTCAAAATTAGGGATCCGTAATAAAATTGCTAATTTGTAACACAAGGCGAAAACCTATTTTTGCGTGCGCTGCAAAAACTATTGACAATAGAACAAAATGATGTACAGGCTATAATATAGGCAATATTTTATTACTTATAAAACTATCGCGTGAATTATACTTTATATGGCAAATCAACGTTTGCCGGGTCAGCTAGTCTCTTATATGCGAAAACTGTAAATGGTTAATAGATGTATACTTTTTTTAACCTATTTATGTCATGTAATACTGTTTGTTTTCCTAATAAAATAAAATACCTATACGCGTTCGGTTGGGACTCTCAGCGCGAGCGCGTGGCATTTTTCTTCTTCTTCAGTCATAGGGACATCAAATATTAGTTTACACTAAGTATTCTACTTTGTTTATTTGATCGGAGCAAAAGTCTTTTCAAAGTAGAAGCATAAAATAAGTGTTGGATAAACTAAACAAACGTAAACATTACACCTAGGAACCCGATTAGGCGAAGCATGAATAAAAATACAAAGGTAAGGTAGCTTTGGTTGATTGGTCGTATTTGATTAGGCGGAGCAAGGCGTACCTATTTTTAAAATTTTCATTCATGTCATCTGTGGACAAAGGAGATAGACCAGTGCCGAAGCCTTTGAAAATGATAAAAAGTGAAACAAAATAATAGTAGGATGTAACCCATTGGAAAAGGACGAGAATATAACAAAAATTAAGGGAAAAATAAATTACGGGCGATCTGAGGTCGGGAAGTGGAAAAGGGGGGGTGTTTTAGGGTAAAAAATGGTTTGCCGGAAATCTATCTCGATTTCCGGCAAAACTACAAGTCCTATGGCAAAAAGTTAATTGAAAAAGTTGCAGGTAATAAAGAGATATACAACTTTTGTAATTACACTTTTTTCACATTAAACCTCAAAATTTAGGTGAAAAATTCAAAAAACCAAGTTTTTGGTTTTTTATTTATATGTTTATCAAAAAATATTTTTTTTCTACCAAATTTGGTGAAAACTTACCTTATTATGTCCCAAATACACTGTAATTTATTTGATTTAAAATATTTGTTTTTTCGCCTTATTTTAACTTAATATCATAAAAGCACCCTAATTTTCAATCGAAAATTCTGACGTCAAAATATCAGCTTTTTTCAAAAAGTTTGGGGGCTTTTTGTTCGTTGAAATATCTACTTTCTGATGGTGTAAAAAAAAATATATAAATTACAATTGTAAATGTTCGGAAAATTTAAGTCCAACAAAAGACATTTCATAAAGAATTCACACCTGTTATTAAGTAGCAGCAAAAATATGCCGGAAAGCGAGATAAACCGTTTTTTACCCTAAAACCCTTTTCCACTTCCCGACCTCAGATCGCCCGTAATTTATTTTTCCCTTAATTTTTGTTATATTCTCGTCCTTTACCAATGGGTTTCATCCTACTGTAATTTTTTTTGGTTTCAAAAATTATCGACCCTGGTCTAAATGCCAGAAAATGGGCTATATTGCTCACTATCTACGTCTGAAGCATGTATGCATACAAAATTTTCCTTTTAATTATAATTTCGCATTATTTGCTTTAAGTCAGATGCGACTGGGGTTTAAAAGTTATATGAATATTATGTAATTAATCGTTTCGAAACAAGCGGAACTCTCCCAGCATTCTTTGTTTGCGCTCTTTTCAATTAAAATATACAATATTGTACAGTCATTTCTATCGCTATAAAATAATCACAATCTAGTCCCAGGCTGTCCGATCATTGAGATATTCAGCAGTGGAGTAATAGGATTTACGACAGAGCCATTTTTTATAAAACATTTAAATTTATTTATAGATAATGCCTGAACAGTGGCTGGGACTTTATTATAGAAGTGAATACATTTACCCTTAAACCTATTATGTATCTTATGAAGCCTACTAGAATTAGTTACAAGCAATCCCTTATTTCTAGTGTTATAATAATGAAAATCACTATTAAGAGCAAAAAGGTGACGATTTTTGTGAACATATATTAAATTTTCATATCTCACTGATTTCTGTTGTTACATAATCTTGAGAATATTTCTAATTTTTTACCGATGATTTGGTTCATTCATTCAAGGATCGGCATTGTCCTGTCAGTAAAAAAGCACACAGCACTATTAGGGTGCAGTATAATGATTCATTTAATTTTTCACTCAAATGAATTTATATACAATTAAATCAAATAATTCACATCTTAAGATAGATGTCAGGTGTTTCAGACACAGTTTGAACCAATTATTTGTGTTACAGGCGGAGCGTGAAGGTCGCAACCCTGACCGGCCCCCTCCCGCGGCGACCGTTCTGGCGGGGCTGCAAGGCCTGGATCCCGATGAGGACTCCAGTAGGAAGAGGGTCACCAGGATATCTAGCCCCGAACGATGGGAGATTAAACAGGTATTTACAAATAAGGACTCTGCATTGTTAGAAGAACAATCAACTTATACCTTTAATTTCTTAGTTAAAATTCTACTTAATTATTATATTCCTTTATTAAATCCAAACGGATGTATCTCCTTATATTATCTATTTTAATGTATATAATAATACGTCAAGTAGGTAGAGGTCAGCTAAGAACAGATTTCATGAAATTTCACCTCAAGGGGGTTGCGGGGGCGTTAAGACATCATAATGTTATATGGAGCATTCAGAAATATGTTACTCTTTTATTTCTTATTTCTTTGATTGGCTTATATTTCAAATTTATAAGACTTTTTTATTTTTAATAGAACAAGGTCTATCGGGTCAGCTAGTAATAAAATAAATTTTCATGGTCATTGCACATAAATACAATAATATACATAGTTATACCGAAGAGCTGTTTCACCTGATTCCTGCCGCCAAATTCCACCTTCGCACGACACGCCACATGTGTGGCGCTCCTCCACAGTGCGGTTTTCAAGGAGTTTTCTTCCACGTACGACATAGCTGTGGAATGAGCTTCCTTGTGCGGTGTTTCCGGGACGATACGACATGGGTACCTTCAAAAAAAGCGCGTACACCTTCTTTAAAGGCCGGCAACGCTTCTATGATTCCTCTGGTGTGTTGCAAGAGAATGTGGGCGGTGGTGATCACTTAACACCAGGTGACCCGTACGCTCGTTTGTCCTCCTTTTCCATAAAAAAAAGTTATTAGAATAACTGAAATATTTCCAGATGATCTCATCAGGCGTGATTGATAAAAGCGAGCTTCCCGACTTCGATGAGGAGACAGGTTTGTTGCCAAAAGATGAAGATGGTGAGGCAGATATAGAGATAGAACTCGTAGAAGAAGAGCCACCATTCCTACAGGGCCACGGGAGAGCCTTACACGACCTATCTCCAGTAAGAATCGTGAAGAACCCTGACGGATCACTCGCTCAGGCAGCCATGATGCAGTCAGCACTTGCAAAAGAGAGACGAGAACAGAAAATGCTTCAGAGAGAACAAGAGATGGAGAGTATGCCAACTGGTCTTAACAAGAATTGGATTGATCCCTTACCAGAGTCTGAAGGCTGGTCATTAGCTGCAAATACGAGAGGGACAGGGATAATTACTCAGGATTTACCTGAGTGGAAGAAGCATGTAATAGGTGGGAAGAAATCCTCATTCGGAAAGAAGACAAATTTGTCGTTATTAGAACAGAGGCAGTCCTTACCTATTTATAAATTGAAGGATGAATTGATAAAGGTATGTTGTTCTACATTGAAAATGGGCTTCAGCTTTTGTCATAAATATTTAGAAATTAATGCAGGTCGGTAGTTCAAAGTTATGCACTGTTTATTAATAAAAAAATTGTTACTTAATTAATTATTACTAAATGTACTAACCAATTGCTCTCTTAGCAAGAGTATGTTGGTTAGTTAAAATTATGGCTAACAGTATCTTTTTTACTTCATACTACAATTAACTCTCAAGTAGTGGCTTCATCAATCTTCTTCAAGATTTTATCAACGATACGTCACTCGAACGGTTAGCACAGTGCGAAGTGCGCTCGCACGGAACGCGAGAGGACGCGGGTTATTTTTCGGCATTTGAGTCAAAATAAGTTGAAAAAATAAATATTTAAATAAATTAAAGTGTATTTGGGACTTAACGGTAACTTTTCACCAAATTTCTTGAAATTTTTTTTTGGAAAAGATAAAAATAAAAAAACAAAAAATTGGTTTTTCTAATTTTTCACATAAATTTTGAGGTTATATGAAAAAAGGGTGAAAACAAATATCTTTTTATTACCTACAACTTTGTCATTTGACTTTTTTACATAGGACATAGGTCTTACCTCTGTTAACACAAGTTCCCAGTTTGACCGACAAAATGTTTATCAACAGGCAATATCAGATAATCAAATACTGATCGTGATTGGTGAGACTGGGTCAGGCAAGACCACCCAGATCACACAGTATGTGGCGGAGTGTGGGTTGAGCGCGCGGGGGAGGGTCGCTTGCACGCAGCCCAGGAGGGTGGCCGCCATGTCAGTGGCCAAGAGGGTGGCTGAGGAGTTTGGCTGCAGGCTTGGCCAGGAAGTGGGCTATACGATTCGTTTCGAAGACTGCACTTCCCCTGAAACTGTTATCAAGTAAGTGCTGAACAAGCCATTTTAGTTTCTAGGTGTGTACTCGCATGTTTTAGTCAGGCAATATTCTTGTATTTCCATTCATACTTCAATAATGCAAGGGCAAGCAAAGGGTGGTGATAATTTTTTTTATTTTAATTTGTTTTTATGTATGAGGAGAACAAATTAGGAGGCGTTCGTAACACAACAGACTGCCCCGACTGGGAATCGAACCGTTGCCTTCTGTAACGGAATATGGCTACACTTTCTTCACCCTTAGTCCAATAATAATAGATCGGTAAAATGTTTTTGCATACAGTCCTTTGTATAAGCTATAAACAAGAAATAAAATCTATGTTTATTTTTTTATGGAAAAGGAGGACAAACGAGCGTACGGGAGGGTACTTAACCTGCTGATAAGTGATCACCGCCATCTACATTCTCTTGCAAAACCAGAGGAATCACAGGAGCGTTGCCTGATTTTAGGAAGTGTACACGATTTTTTTGAAGGTACCCATGTCGCATCGTCCCTGAAACACCGCACAAGGATGCTCATACCACAGCTTCGTTGTACGTGGAAGTAAGTTCCTTGAAAACCGCACTGTGAGGGAAAGCCACACATAGTGGGGATGATAATATGCTAATTTGTAGCGTGTCGTGAGAAGGTGGAATTCAGCGGCAGTAATCAGTAATAGCTCTGAATGTATAACAAAATTGTATAGTTATTGATCTACAACCCTAATTCCACAGGTACATGACAGATGGTATGTTGCTCCGCGAATGTCTCATGGACCTAGACCTGAAAACCTACTCCGTGATCATGTTGGACGAGGCTCATGAGAGGACAATCCACACTGACGTCCTATTCGGACTGCTCAAACAAGCTGTCCAGAAGAGACCAGAGCTCAAACTAATTGTCACATCAGCCACACTTGATGCCGTCAAATTCTCTCAGTACTTCTTCGCTGCACCAATCTTCACCATCCCTGGACGGACCTTCCCTGTTGAAGTCTTATACACAAAAGAACCCGAAACAGATTATTTGGATGCTTCGCTGATAACTGTGATGCAAATACACCTGAGAGAACCTCCCGGAGATATACTTCTGTTTTTGACGGGCCAAGAGGAAATTGATACTGCTTGTGAGATTCTGTATGAGAGAATGAAGTCTCTTGGCCCGGATGTGCCAGAGTTGATAATATTGCCTGTGTACTCGGCTTTACCTTCAGAGATGCAGACAAGGATCTTCGAGCCAGCCCCGCCTGGATCCAGGAAGGTGGTGATAGCCACGAATATTGCTGAGACATCTTTAACCATTGATGGTATTTACTATGTCGTTGACCCTGGATTTGTGAAGCAAAAGGTGTATAACTCTAAGACAGGAATGGATTCATTGGTTGTGACACCAATATCACAGGTTTGTACATTTTTTATTTCTAACATGGTATTTTTAATAATTCTCAGTAGGTATCCGACGTAATGTTCTATGTTGTAATTAAGCGATAAACTTAAATTGAAAAGATCTAGTCTGTTGGTAAAATATTTTTAATATTTATCAACATTCAGGCCGGAAGGACTGTTTCATTAATAGATTCCAACAGTACAATGAACGATCATTTACAATTAATAATATCTTCTTCATCGCTACACTCTTGGTGGCATGGTTGTCATAAAATGGTCTATGTAATGTGCCTCACAATTTGACGCCATCTTCGCATGAATGAAGTTTCATTCGGGTGCAAGACTACTGCCCACAGCAGATTTGATTTGGTCTGTCTGTACCATGGGTCAGCTTCCGCGAGGTCTACCTTTCAGTTAACTCTGGACGACAAGACGTTCCATGACTGGCTGCCTTCATATTTTGTGGTGATGAAAGCGAATATACAGCACAATTATTATAAGGACCTTGAAATGAGGACAACATGTGCGTGTGCAAAATAGAAGTTAAACTACGTTTAAAAAAACCGACTTCAAAAACTGAAAAGTATCAAATAACTAAAAATTAAATTTAATACACCTCTTATACAAACCTTTACCTTTAATATTTATAAAATACTATTATTTATATGTGCCACCTATTGATAGGGTTTAAGTCAGTGCCAAGCCCTTAATAAAATAAAACTTAATATTATAAACAGCTTACTTACTGTATTTATTTAGGTTGTTTGGCCGCTTGGGTTGTTTTTTTCTAGTCGAAGCTATCCCGCTCAAAGTCATGTGCGGCGAGTGTAGGTACCTTTATTACATTTGGCTTGACACCGACTTCAAAACTATCAATATGTAGCACATACAAATAATAGTATTTTATTAATATTAAAGGTAAAGGTTTGCATAAGAGGTATATTAAATTAAATTTTTAGTTATTTGATAGTTTTCAGTTTTTGAAGTCGGTTTTTTACACGTAATTTATTTTTAATTTTTAACGTTTTAGTGTCAATTAATAATAATATACAATCAACTTGAATGAAAACTCCAAAAAACGCAATACTTACTCAGAAAACAATTATGTCATCCAGGTAGACGAAATTGTTCATATAAATGTTCATAAAATGAAAACTACCGGGCCAAACTATGTAAAATTTTTATGGGAAGAATTGCGTAAATCGGATCATAAATCTCAGAGTAATCGGTGTACATACATAAAAAAAAATACCGATCGTATTGATAACCTCCTCCTTTCGGAAGTCGGTAAAAAATACTGTTTTGTGATCAAACCTTATAATTATTAAAGGTTTAATAACAAATAACTGTAATAAGAAAATTTAAAACTTTTTGATATACCACCCCGTACCAGTGTTACAACTTGAATGCCAAAGAGGATGTAAATACTGCGTAATAAAAGGCAGGACTGCCTAAGTAAAAATTGAAATTTAGTTTAGCATGAAACGTGCAGTCATTTGACATAAGTTGTAACAATAAGGCGATTGTCCACGAAGTATAATCCGGCTAAGTATGAAAGCGAACAGTTGCTTATAACGTAGTGGATTTCGGCTATCTCCGTTTTTTACAAGATTATCAATCGTCAAGCCGTCATCTGTCAATCTATCAATGACTGTACGTTTCAAACAATCGAGTGAATCGCTTCATTTCTTAGGGAGTTTCGCTGGGCTGTTTGAATGCCTGTATTGGTGGTCAACTGACAACGTCATATTGGTGTTGTCAGTTGACTGTCTACATTTTACATATTAGTAGATTATTACAATTTAACAATAATATTGATAGTTAAATAAAATGAACCAAATATTAAAATTTAAATGGAGGTATATTCACAAAACTGTCAATCTAGCCGGCATCCGGTGCAAAGGAGCCTCCCACTGTGTAAAATATGTTGGTAACGCTAACAATATACGGCCGCTTTCAATAACCTATCTATCCTTAGGTTAACTTACTAGAGGTAGACAAATCTATCCTTTTACGCTTACATACATTTCAATAACCTATATATATATAACATAACTATGGATAGATAAGATCTTGTCATTAAACGGTGATTGTATATATCCGCAACTAGAGATACGTTATTGATATGCCGTAATGTCTACCAGAGGTGCCATTGTATTATATTTCGTACAGGCGGCAGCGAAACAACGCGCCGGAAGAGCGGGAAGAACCGGGCCCGGCAAGTGTTACCGACTGTACACGGAGCGTGCCTACCGGGACGAAATGCTGCCGACACCGGTGCCGGAGATACAACGGACCAACCTCGCCACTACTGTAAGGACACACACACACAAATAGACTATTTCACTAACACTTTTTAGCTTACATTAGAAACACAGGAGTACTGTTTTAACAGCCGCATACAGCGAAGAGCGGCTCGAATCATCAAGTCATCCCCGATCGACTTGATTCTTTGTGTGGCGTAGCGATAAGGGTTATCTGTGCATTGACTACTGCTTTTATCACGGGGAGTGCTCTGCATCTTCTATCTCGCGGAGTGCTCAGAGGAGCTGTTCGGGTTGATACCACCATCTTAATTCCACAACCGGACATTACGTCAATATGCTAAATTACACCCGCATCCAAATGTTACGTCTCGCCCGCGTTAACGCGACGGTGTGTTGTTTTTGAATTCTTAAATCTCTTGCCTCAGCTATTGTTTCCTCTTAAAGACGAGGCTCGATTCGTCTAACTAGGTGCGATCAGTGAGAGGAAAATTTACCGAAGTACTTTATATACAAATTGTAATCACGGACTAGTAAACAAATAAGGACTCCGTGTCACCTTACATATCAGTGTAGCACCAAAACAAGCCGATTAACGTGTAAATACATAGCCCAACGCACACACTTACACTACTACAGGCCGATAGGCGGCCATAATCAGAATTGTCGTCGTCTGTGACAGATCAGTTTGCGTCTCAATAAAATATTTTAAAAATGCCGTTGTGCGTTGTGAAAAAGTGTAAAAACAATACTATATAAGTATTTGTGGCCATATATGATTATTTAAGGGAGAAAAAATTGTGTTACTAGTATCCCCTGTAACCGCACACACACTAACATAACGGTGCTTCACTTGCTATCACGGCGCGGAGTCCTTCTTTTTTTACAGTAGATGACGTATTCACTTCTGTCGTGAGTCCTTTTAACCCTTAGATGATACGTGATTGATACGTCTGTATAGTCTCTTACTGTTAGACAACCGATGAAAACAGACCAGGAATAATAGTTAAGTGTGCGTGACAAGTTAAATCTTACCCTCGCGATTTGTATGACACTGAGTTAGTGTGCGTGAATAGCTCTAAATAGAGGTTAGTTCTAAACACAATTTTTTTCGACTTTTCAAAGTTTTAACCATACACCATTCTTTACGTTGCGTTGTTGTATTGACACGACTTACGACTTTATTTACGCTGCCTATTGTACATATTTTTAGATTAATGATTTTAATTAACTGTTTTACTAACATTATTGAAGGATTGGCGGATAGGCTTAGTTCTGCAGCATATGCGGTTGAGAATTAGACAGTTAACTGACATAGATATGGCGCGATTAGTATACTTTAGTTATTTTAATAGTATTATGTCCTATGATATATTGTTATGGGGCAGTGCGGCCGATATTAATACCATCTTTGTGCTGCAGAAGAGGGCTATTCGCGCGATTTATAACCTAGGTCCTGAAGAATCATTAAGTGAAAAATTTAAAGAAATAAACATTTTGACTGTTGCTTCTCAATACATTTTTGATAATGTTCTGTATGTTCATAAGCACATTGAAGAATTTTCTAGAAACTGTGACATTCATAATGGTAACACGAGGAACAAACATAAACTTGCTATGCCTACTACTCGGTTGGGTCGAGTTAGTAAGTCTTTTGTTGGGCGATGTATATGCTTCTACAATATGATACCAGAAAATATACAAAACAAATGTGTTACGAAATTTAAAAGAATTGTTTAAAAACGTTTGTGTGGGAATGGTTACTATAGCACTATAGATTTTCTTAATGACACCACGGACTGGGAATAAAGCGAACACCCTCAGGCTCTTTAATTATAAATGTTTATTATACGATATCACATTGTAATCCATATTTTATATTAAAAAAAAAGCCCGCTGAGTTTCTTGCGCCCATTCTTCTCAGGTCTGAGGCAGTCTCTTTTGAATGGGTGGTAGTTTTGACGTTCAATAAGTGATTTTAAATCCTATTTTGAATAAAAATATTTGAATGTGAAATTTGAATTAAACATTCTAGAAAACAGTACCTACAATAGACTGATTTTTGGAATAATAATAGGAAATAACGTGGTTCGGTTAAAACAACACAATATGACGCCTTGTTTCAGATCTACAATAATAATATTTATGTGAACAATATGTTTTCTTGTTTTTCTCTCCGCATATCCATAAAACTTTTTCTTTGTAAATTTCCATTTTTCATCAACTTTTTATTTAATTGTAATAAACCTATCGTAGTTTTACGTCCACGTTTGAAATAGTTACCCAACATGTTAAATGCTTTTTTTACATTTCTTAACTGTTTTCTATCTCAGGTGCTGCAGCTGAAGACCATGGGTATCAATGACCTGTTACACTTCGACTTCATGGACGCACCGCCCGTGGAGTCTCTTATCATGGCGCTGGAACAGCTGCACTCTCTGTCTGCGCTCGACTCGGAGGGGCTGCTTACTAGGCTTGGCAGACGGGTAGGTACAGGAGGACGAACGAGCAGTCATCTTAAAGTTGATTACCGCCGGCCGCAGTCTTGCAGGGAAATCGCAGGATAGCGTTGCCGCTCTTTCAAATAGACGTTTTTAAGGTTACCGGTTACTTTTGTTAAGGTTAGAGTTGCTTGCGCCGCTTCTTCTCTCTCAGCGCGCCATTTGTTTCCGAAGCGGTATTAGTATATATTAGAAATGATATCAAAAAGATTTAATTTTAAAGGAATCAATTTTGAAAAAATAAATGCCTTTTATGCCTTTTTACCAAGTTGTATTATCCTGAAAATCGCGCAGGAAAGCGCAATTTAGATGGCATTCTTTAAAAACTCTGTGAAGGACAACACATCCAAAAGGTGACAGCGATGCCTAAATATTTGGCGTGTATTTGGAATCCGACGGAAGGTATCAGTTGAAACAGCTTTTTGGAACACTCCCCCGATAAATGCGGTAGAAGACATACAATTAAGCGACGTCTCTACGCTAAGAAAAGCGCTTGATATGGAGTACTGAACCCTCGTAAATTCGAGAAGCTCTACAGTTTTAGCGTGTCGGAATTTGCGCTGTGACGCCTACGTTAATTACCTATAATTATTATGCGACACAACAATGTACCGTAAATTGTTTTATCTACACCCATGCTTTAAATCCTCTATTAAAGATTCTGAAACAGTTAGCTTATTGCCAATATTATAACACCCAATGTTCTAATAACCATTACATCATCCAAACGAGTGTTGTAATGTTGTACTGAATTTCATAACAACACTCCTATGTTTTTTTTCGATCCCTTCATGCGCAAAGAGTTTCAACAGACAGCCACATTCTTATTGCTCGATGCGTGGTATCTGTATGAATTTCAAAAAAAGAACATTTCCGTTTACGCGCGTTCCACACTACGAGAACGTCGCGCGCCGTAAAAAAAAGTAGGTTATTCGAATCCCCGCCATTTTTCTTCGATATTTTTATTGTTTTGTTTACAAGAAATGAGCGATTTATTTTAAACTGTGAATATTCGAGTGAATTTTAATTATTGCACTATACAAAATGTAAATTACTACTAAAATAAATAATTGTTTCATTAATACTTATTTTATTTGTATATAATCAGTAATGAATGATATTAGGTTACTACTTGGACTGGTGTTATAATGTTAGCAGTAAGCTAACTGTTTCGGAATCTCTTAGTGGATTCATATTCTGGGTGTAGATAAAGTCTTGTATGCAACTGTTGATAATTAGGTATTAAAACACTCATGTGATACTATTATCACACTCGGCTTCGCCTCGTGAGATAAATCCACATTCGTGTTTTAATACCCCTTATTACACAACAGTTGCATAAATAACTATTATGGTTATCTGATTAAAGTAAAACCTAACCTAACCTTGCCTAAGGGTGACAAATAGTGATCTCTTATCTTACAGACGAACCTTAACCGATGTGACTTAGGGAATTTCATGCATGGATATACTTCCAACTATTCACAGTTTAACACTTTTGCTGTGACATTATATCATTACAAAAACAGGGAAAACCAAATAATTATTGTAAAAATTGAACTTCTACAAATTACGTAATTTAAGAAAAATATATGAAATTTTGTATATGCATTTGTTTAGGTAAAGCCGTCACCAGTTAGTTTTTTTTTATTCAAAAAAGACATATAGACATAAAGAACGATTATT
Source organism: Leptidea sinapis (assembly GCF_905404315.1). NCBI lineage: Eukaryota > Metazoa > Arthropoda > Insecta > Lepidoptera > Pieridae > Leptidea > Leptidea sinapis. Next base: position 30,793,674 of record NC_066265.1, read on the forward strand.
GCTATTCGCTAGCTCAGATCGTCATTCATCAATAAACATTTAAGTACAGTGTTCACTTGTTTTCTAGATGGCAGAGTTTCCGTTAGAGCCGAATCTCTCAAAGATCCTGATTATGTCAGTCGCGCTGCAGTGTTCCGACGAAATACTGACTGTTGTGTCCATGCTGAGCGTGCAGAACGTCTTCTACCGGCCCAAGGACAAGCAAGCCCTGGCCGACCAGAAGAAGGCCAAGTTCAACCAGCCAGAAGGTGATCACCTCACTTTGCTGGCCGTCTACAACAGCTGGAAGAACAATAAGTTTTCCAACGCGTGGTGCTACGAGAACTTCGTTCAGATACGAACACTGAAGCGGGCTCAGGATGTGAGGAAACAGCTCCTGGGTATCATGGACAGGTGAATATGAAAATTAATCTAAAATTATCTTAATATAAAAACAAGTAAATTGCTTCGTAATTAGTTATTGGCAGCACTGATTAGTAACATTCAAATATGTCGTCAGATTGTTGTTTGTGAAATATCGTTGCTATACGTATATTATGTAAGAAAGCCACAGTAGCAGCTTGCTAACGATAATAATAATTGTTAACGATGTATTGACCAATCAGTATTCAGTACCTCGCGCCCGCTCACCACTGTTGGTTGACTGTATTATTTAAATTGCGAATATATTGTTTATATGAATGAATTTTTATAGTGAGATTTCGTTAAGATCCGATATTTTGCTTATATATATATATATTCAGGGGCGTGCATTGGTTTTCTACCAAGGTAGGCACTATGGATGTAACTAGTCGTAGTTGAGCTTTGGAATGTGCAAAAATTGCTTACCGTAGGTATCAAGTGGCAAGCGTAAGGAAAAATTTAATGCGTGGCTGTTCAATAGAAGTTTGGTAATAAAATAACGGAACCAAATTAAACTAAATCAACTTTAACACTAGAGAGGTAGGCACTGCCTAATTGCCTATATGATATGCACGCCCCTGAGTATATTATAACTAGCCGGTCCCGGACGCTTGGCTGGGCGAATTTTAAATTGGAAATTAATTAAATTTTATTCATCTTATTACAAATACAATAAAAAATAAGTAGCCATAAACCATCTAGGATAAATTTCTATAGTATACTTATCGAATAGTGGTAGTTTCGTGTCGATACGATTAGTTGTTTAGGTGTGATTTGGCCTCAAACAGAGACCATTTTCATGACATATATATATTTATAGATTACTTTGTGATTAAGGCAGGCAATCGAGTATATATATATATATATCATTTAAAAGAATATTAATTATTTTAAAATTATTTTAGACACAAGTTGGATGTAGTGTCTGCCGCCAAGAATACAGTTCGCGTTCAGAAGACGATTTGCTCGGGCTTCTTCCGGAACGCGGCCAAGAAGGACCCTCAGGAAGGTTACCGTACCCTCGTGGACAGCCAAGTCGTGTACATACATCCTTCCAGCGCGCTCTTCAACAGACAACCGGAATGGTATGTCGGCAACTTTACTCAACAATAAATAATTAAATCCAAGCAAATGATGAACCTACAAATTTGCTTTTTTTATGTAAGAGGAGGACAAACGAGCTGAAGAGGCCACCTGATGTTAAGTAATCACTGCACCCCACATTGTACCCCCAATGTGTACGCGCTTTTTTATAGATACCCATGTCGTATCGTCCTGGTAACACCGCACAAGGAAGCTCATTCCACAGCTTGGTTGTACGTGGAAGTATGTTTCTTGAAATCCAGATGGTGGGGATGTTATCCTAATTTGTGGCGAGTCTTGCAAAGGTGCAATTCGGCTGCAGAAATCAGGTGAAACAGCTCTTTTGAGCACTCCTCGTGATAAATGCGGAAGAAGACACACAATGAAGCTATGTTAAGTTACGTTTGGTTAATGCGCCTTCTCTTGTTATTTTGAAAAACAATATGGATTTTAACATATTGTAATATTATAGCCTTCTTCTATTTAAAAGTATCTTAAAATTATACAATCCTGTTATATCCTGTACGAATGTACGGAACACTGAGTGTGGATCCGAATCGAATTGGACCATTTTTTTTTCTTGGAAATTTAACACGTCGTTTAAATTAAGAGTTTTTTGATGTTGAGTTTTTTGTTGATTTTTTGTGTGTGTAGGTAGTTTGTTGACAGGTCTTATTTTATTTATACTATCGTTTCATTATTAACAATATTACAGTGTCCGACACACCATTTTAATAATCTTGCACCACATATCCGCGGAAGTCCGTTATTTTACCCTGTTTTCCGGGAGTAAAGTGGCAATTTTCAACCATCTGAAATTGTGACGGCCAATACCGATAATAGTCATTACTTATGCGTCAACAAATCCAAAGGGTTTTGGCCCTTCCTCCTTAAAAACAGGGTAAAAAGCGATCTTATTAAAAATCTTAGTAAAAATTTGTGTACGCAACAGGGGACGTGAAAAGGCCATCACGAACCGCGTGCCACCCTCGCCTTTTTGAATGGATGCTCATGATAGAAAATGCATTTAATATGCAGTTACAGTTGTCATTTGCTAGTGTTCTGTATAATTGTATCCAAACTTTATAAACAAATACTTCTATTCAACTCATTTATATTTGTCTACGTGGACTTACTACACCGTACCGTTAATTGTTGTAAACGGTGTTTTGCGGCCATGTCGAAATTTACTTATTGTACATTCTAACCACCTAGTAAAAATATGGTATAACTCTACAAATACCTAAGAGTTTCCTATATGTATTTTGCTTAGCAAGTGTAAAAAATAAACAATAAGTGTTACACTCTGCCAATTACAATGCAATGCTGCTCAGAATTCTTGATAACTCCAAAATTTAGAGCGGTATCACAATTAGATGTTAAACATCACTAACCCAAAAGCTATGGTGCCCTTTAAACCGAAACAGATATAGTAAGTAAGACGACTTGCACTGGTAAAAACAATAAGTGCTATATTGTTTCAGGGTAATATATCATGAACTGGTTCAAACAACCAAGGAGTACATGCGAGAGGTCACCACCATAGACCCCAAGTGGCTAGTGGAGTTCGCCCCAGCTTTCTTCAAGTTCTCGGACCCTACCAAGCTGTCCAAGTTCAAGAAGAACCAACGCCTGGAACCATTGTACAATAAATACGAAGAACCAAATGCTTGGAGAATATCTCGCGTCCGTAGAAGGAGAAATTAATGCAATTTAATATTAATAAACTGTACATCTTCAACACTTCTTAAACATAAATATAATATGACGAATCTAAATTGATCTACAACTGCTAACAACTATTACTTTGGGAATTTTCGAACATATATTTCCCGATATTTATGACTTTCATGATTGAATTATTTAAAATATTTTGTAGTTTTAAGATTTCATGTGAGGTTTTCTCATGCTGTGAATGAGTTTGCTGTTTTCAGATTGTATTTATATGTACATATAAAATTTGATGATTGGATTATAAATAAATAGATTTAAGAGAAAATTTGTTTCATTTAATCGTAATGAATTTGTTTAAATTTAAATAATGTTAAATTTTGTGAGATGTAAGAAAAATTAGTACGTCTTATTGCACAATACTTGCCCTATCATCCTTAGTGCATAAAGATTGTCTGCATCGCCGTTCATAGTCTATAATGTCACTAGAGTAGGATACAATGGGCAATTCATAGAGTCCAAGTGCAAAACAATCTCTCTGTAGGTCTATCTCATATTATTAAAAAGATTAACGCGCATTTTGCGCCTTGTTAATGATAGTTGCAAACGCCAATCTAATCGAGAGTTGCAATCTCTAAAATTAAGGGGTATATGCATAGCAATGTTAGTATTTCAAGCAATGAGCATATCCTTTACCTTTTAAATAAAAAAATTTAAAAGATTAAAACGCGTGTAATCGTAACTGTTTTACATTAGATTTTTGCGCAAAAGACGGGAAGGGACATGGACAGTCCCACTGAAAACGAGATCTGGAAAGGTCGTGATTCTTGAAACGTCGGGCTAACTAAAATAAAAATGTAACTTTTACGCTAAAATCTAATGTAATAGTATATTACGATACAAGTGCGCAAAGTAGCTCGTTCCCGCACGAGTAGAGTTCGACCACTATAATTATTTTCAAACATTCCCGGACGCTCTTGTGAACGTGTGGGAAAGTGGTACTTTGCGAACCCAAATGCATGCGCTTGATCGAACTTTGCGCACGATAATAGGAAAAAACATTTAGAATTACACGCGTTTTAATCCTTTATAAGTGTTTTATTTAAATGTGTAGCACTCGTTAATCAAAGAAAATACTATCCTGTACGTTTCAAAGTTACTGTCAAGAGCAATAATATAACTGGTTAATATCTCGTTAGCCCGGCTGTTTTCGATTGTAGTAGGCACGTGCGGTGTAATCGTTGTGCGGAAAATCGATTGTTTCCATATTTCTGTGGACCTTTTAACCTGCTTCCACAACTGCATTATCGACTGACTGTTAGACTGAATAGAGTAGTTAATTTAGTGACTATGTACTTGGCGGCAAGAATAGCTCGTTCAATCAGTCAATCGTGATTTTAATAATTATTTGAGCCATTCTTAGGTTTTTTCTCATTCGTTAATGCCAGTTCTTCCACACTTTGTTTCACACACCCATCGCACTACTTCCGATTGACGCTTCTGACGAATGACGATTACTCTTTTGCGTAGCATCAAAAATAAACCTGGATTTTGTTGCTTATTGTGGATATACAGGATATGCCCTAAAATAATTCCTACTGTTAAAGAGAGTGGCTCGATTAATGCATGCATTCTGTTCCGATACACGGATGAAAAGTACAGAAATATAAATTTAACAATTGAAGAGCACTACAATACGCAAATTGACAAAGTGTACACACATTGCTCCGAACAAGCTTCACCAATGCAAATGGTCCGAAAAGTGCAATGTCGTTATCATCTTGCATCACTCATAGTTTGGTAGGATTATCTTATCAGAGACGATCGTATTGATTTTTTTAATATAATTATCATGATGTTGATTTTCCTTATACTTAAATAAATTAATTAAGATTCTAGAAATTAAATTATTTAACCAAAATTTATGAACGGTGCAGGATTTGAACCCACGACCTCTCGGGTTCCGTCCGAGCGATCGAGTCAACTCGAAGTGTTATACGATTACAAATATATTTGTATAATAATTAACCCCAGAAATGAGGGTTATTAACTTTAAAAATAAGAAATTGTTTCAATTAAGATTATATTACGTCATTAAATATAAATGCATTTTTAATTATTGTAACAGAGATTAAAGTAGGGTGTCTAATTAGTTGTAAGTATCTTTATAACAACTTGGATTATTATTAATTTAAATGAAAGTATCCTACCTAGTGCCACGGTATGTCTTTAGAGGGCTTTACCTAATATAGTTGGCTCCTTGAAAACCGATGTCAAAAGCCACTCCAGAACATCTTACCACCCCAACTACTTTAGCCACTGTGTATTTTCGATCTGTATGTTATATATTCGATATAATCAGACGAAAAGGTTAAGTTAGAATCCATCGTTATACGTCCACAACCAAGACTACATGTCCTGAAAGTGGATGCCTGGGCTGACCCGCTATGGTGACTCGGACCACACAGAGGAAGAGGCTCAAACCACGTTTTCATGGTGGCCTTGAACATTAGAAATAAAAGAGACTTCATTTGAGTATACATAAATTCCATACACCTTTCTTGTGACGGACAAATTATATTTTGACTGTTGAATATTGCGGTGCACCACTCCTCCAAGGGGTGATGTCTGTTCCCGTCACCTCGCGTAGACTGCGAGGATCATCTATGCGGGTCCCATAGTGGTAACGCATAACCTGACCGGTTCCTAAAGCACATCAAAAATGAATACAGACTCCGTGTAACAGCAGATTCCCATCACACAGATCGTGATTCTTGAATATTTGAAGTTTACCATGGCTCGCACTGCCAATCATGTGGGGAGATCTGTTCACGTCTACGCTTTAGCATAATTATAGTCTGAAGTCCGCTTTAGCATAATTATAGTCCAACTGGTTGCTGCTCTAAAACAAATCTTAGATGTGAATGATTATACGCCTTAACTGGAGGTTTCTGTTGACCTTTATGTTGTATTACGTCATTAGTTGATTATGTTGGTATCAAGATTTAGTACAATACAATACAAGCGACATTTCTCATTATTTTGTGTGGCACTCCCGTCTCTTGAACATAGTGTTTAAATTCTCTTTGGAGAAGAGAACCTTTATTTTTAACAATCACAGACTAAAAAAACTCAATCAGTCATTTAAATGTCTTTAACATTTTTTATACTCTGTGAAATATTACATAATATTTACACGTTACCAAGCCATAAAATCCAAAAAAAAAACATAATATTTATATGTCAATGTCATGTCATGATGATAAAATGAAATTTGGAGTGTTTATTCAAAAATAGACAAATATGTACCCATTAGAAAATAGAATAAGAATTTAGATTATTTCTTTGCGTTAGCAATAGTCAATAATAGAAAATAGGGTATATCAATTTTCATCACTATAATTATATTAAAATATAATGTAGTATCAAACTTGTAATACCTCTTATAAGATTTCAAAATGGAATTCCTTTCGGAAGTTATTGGTGAAGCGGTTGTGCTGAGTATTGACTCTCTGATACTGGGACTTTGTATAAAACAGCTGAGCAAGTGTAAACATACCCTCAACACTTTACAGGTACATACAGACAGAATATTCAGAAATTATATTGTTTTTAGTCTACTACGTTGGAACAATTTACAACATTCTAAGTTTATATCATTTTATTTTTAAAACTTTGAAACAACGACGAAGATATGCTTAAATGTAGACAATAAGAATCATGTAACCTTCTTTCAGAGTGCTCCAGTTCTCGGAATTGACTCTAGTCTTCAAAAAGAGATTAGTAAATACCCAAATGATGTTATACCCTATGCTGTAGTCAGAGGACTCGTAAAACCTTTAGGTAATCCCATAACCAGTAACTACAATCAAACTGTAACTGGAGTTATTCAGAGGTATAGTATAAATTGATTATTGATTTTTAAATCGCCTGAACACCATTTAGTAATCTATGAAACAAGAACACTGTGATACAGAAATATACATAGACTCATATGATTCTGGTGTTACAAGAGAGTATGAGCCTCAATGATTACCAATTTTTATCAGTTGAAAAGTAAAAAAAAAAATATTGAAGTAGGAGTTATTTTGCGGAAATCCATAATTAGCCAATTTTTTTACAACTAGAGTGTTAATTCTGCCAATATTTGTTGTTAGTATAGAGTTTGGCAATTCATATATATATATTTGGATGATTATATATATATTACTAGTGGACCCAACAGACATTGTCCTGTACACACATCTTAAATTTGAAAAATCTGTCCAGCCGTTAGGAGGAGTTCACTAACATACACATGAGCAAGAGAATTATATTATGTGGACGTAATTGAGAATCTAAACCAATCTCAAATTCACTGAAACAAACAAAAAGTCATCAAAATCAGTCCAGCCGTTTAGGAGGTAGTTTAATTGGGAATCTAATCCATCCGAAGACACACATCAATCTCAAATTCAATGGAACACACAAAAATCTCATCAAAATCGGTCCAGCCGTTCAGGAGGTAGTTCAATTGTGAATCTAAACCATTCTCGAATCCACCTGAAGACACACAGAAAGTTTCAATAAAATCGGTCCAGCCGTCTAGGAGGAGTTCAGTGACATACACACACACACAAGAATTATATATATAAAGATATTAGCTTATATATTACATAGATAACATGCATATGTAAATTATGTAGTATATATGTAAGTTATATTCTAACCCTATTTTATTCTCTATTGACAAATTGCATTTTTTAGACTGACAATAAAAGAGCATGTGGTGGCAAGAACTTCTGCAGGGTTCTGGTCAGATCAAACCCGTACCATCCATGAGGTTTGCAACTCAACACCATTTGTATTGTGCAATGGAAAATATTCTATTGAAGTCATTGATGCATTAGCTGCTGAACTTTTAGGTAAAATTATTGTTTAAAATAAAATAAAAAATGGATAAGTAAAATCATCTTGGTTACCAAGATCTGTTAAAGGTATACTTTTAGTCATTTTTACAGCTTACAAGTTATTATTTTTTTGTTCACAACAAAGGTATACAATAATTAATCTATTTACAGATTTGGATGTTATTTCCGATAAGTTTGAACCCATGTCCCCTGGTGTAATTGATCATGTATGGGGATTTTTTTCTGGAGTGCGCCAGCGGGGCCTCCAGACAATGGAAGAAATGCTCAGGGATGGATCTTATATTACTGTCATTGGTGAAATCAGTAAAAGTAGTGGTGGAATTAAGATTCAACCACCAAGAGATGGTTTGCCATTATTTTTGACAACAGCTACAAAATCAAGCCTTCTGAAAAGGCTATCAAGTTCAAAGGACTTTCTGAGGTACACTTACCATGCTCTATATTTAATGGGTCTCATAAACTACTTATCTGCAAGTTAACAAATAAAAGTATAATATGAAAAAAATAAACATTTTTTCAGGATTTTACTGGTACTATTTGGTTCAATAGGTGCAATTGCATCTGGTAGAATAGCATATAAATACATAAAGCGAAGACGACGTAAGATAGCTGAAGACGTTATGAAAAAACAACTGGCAGCTGGAAGAAAAGAACGGAGAGCCCAAAACAGAGATAAAAATTTAAGCGAAGTACAGCTTTGTGTTGTCTGCTCAGAAAATCCAAAGGAGGTGAGGACAAAGATTAAAAAAAATTCTAGTGCATATATTGTTCCGGAGAAACCCACCCCGAGCACTCTCGCTCGGGCTGCCCTTTGCATTCTGGGGTGGGCTCAGAACCGCGCACACCTTCTTTAAAGGCCGGCAACACTCTTGTGATTCCTCTGGTGTTGCAAGATAATGTGGGCGGCGGTGATCACTTAACACCAGGTGACCCGAACGCTTGTTTGTCCTCCTATTCCATAAAAAAAAAATGGCTGTGAAATGTAAATAAAGAAAGATTATTCATTTTTCATTCTAAATTCTAAAATAAAGTATGCCATTTATTGTTACAATTTAAACTATCTGAATTATTTTATATACATCCAGTACTGTTGATAAAATATGCACTTAAATGTAAAATCTGTATATATCTATAAATTATTATTATATATTGCAGGTTATACTTTTACCATGTGGGCATGTGTGTTTGTGTGAGGACTGTTCGGATAATATTCAAGATAAATGTCCAATCTGTCGGGAGAGAATAGATTCCAGAGCACCAGCTTTTATAACATAATGATTAAATTTGTCATTTATAAAACTGATTACATATTTATTGAATCACATGTTAATTAATTAGTTTATTTCACCTTGAATTTTGTTGAATTACAAGTTTATTGAAAATCAAAATAAATATTAGATTTGTAAATACTAAAAAATTCTAAGACAAAATAGTAGTACTTAGTACTGTATAAAAACACAATAAATAAATGTAAAATAAACAAATCTCTATTATTTACATGATTTTATAATTCACAATGTCAAAAGGCTATACTTATAGAACCTCCTCCACAAGAACCTTCACATGTAATTTCCTCAAAATTTTCTTGGTCATTGTCTGTTGGGCTAATTCCATTTACTATACATTCATCATCTGGCAATAAATACACTGTAAGCATTTCATTGGCTTTCTCATTTAAATGTTCATTCTTGTTTTTATTTCCTTGACAGTCATCACTAATAAGTCCATTACTCTTGCAACCCCCAGATCTACAGGTTTTACCTTTAGCAATACAATTATTTGCCTGAAACTCTTTATTTAATTCATCAATAGACATTTGTTGTTTGGCATGGTACTCGTCCAACATTCTTTTTGCTTTGGAACTCTTACCAATTCCTAGTTTAGGCAAACCCTTGTTTAGACCTTCTAGTAAAACACATGCTTTGCAAACTTCTTGTGATGATACAAATTTACACCTGGAACAAGTTCTTTGTGATGGCAATGAAACATCTTCCTTGACTGCCATTGTCTCACCTATTGAGAAAAAAAATAAGGTAAGGTCAACATTTTAAAGTAACAACTCAAAAAAATTATTATAATGTTGGTAATTTCAGATTTGATCCAACATAGTATGACATCTTATTCAAACCTAACCATACTAACAACAATAATTACATAATAATATGTGTAATATTTATACAGAGAAAATTATTGTTGAAAAAAAAATTACAATATTGTTTCAAAAAGCAGTAAGTTTTAATATTAAATTTTAACCTGAATATATTATATCCATAATACAGGATGGCCTTATCTTCTCCAGATCCTTAAGTAAAGCCCTTGCATGTCCTCTATAGGCATTAGGTGCAAAAATACATTCAGTAGAGAAATAGACCAGTTTCTTGTAATGTGCATACATTACTATTTCTTTTTCATATGTATACTTCAATGGTTTTACTCTTGGTATAGTACCTTCACTGCCCTGTAAATAAATTGGATTTTATTTCATGATCGTAAATCTTCTGGTACTTAATATTTCATCTATCATCTTTTTATGACCTATACAACCTATGTAGCTAGCTACTAGTTTCCTAACCTGCCTAGTATAAAACAAGCAGTGACTTTATTTTTTTAAAGTAGAGATAGTGTTCAGTTTTCACTCTTTTCTCCAGAAGTTATAATTGCAGACAGTTCAAATGTTATAACAACCACAATTTAGTAGTTTAATAGTAATATAATAAGTGTTAATAATATATGGTTAATTATGGACAGCTCTCCAGGGATGCAACAACAAAAACATGCATCTATGTATAAACCAACCTTAACTGCTTTACTTAAACCTTAGCACTATCTCTCAAAAAATTACTTGCAGTAAAGTGTAGTGCAAAGAAGGTTGGCATAAAATCACACAACAAGTCATTGGAACATACCTACATCTATTACTATAAGTTTCAAATGTCATCACTCAGTTTTATTATCATATGTAAACTTGGTAAAATGTTATTTATTTACATGAATTATAGTCCTTAAACTGTAGTGGCACAACACAATTTAAAAAGAAAAGCAAATGTAGCCACACAGATCCACCAATTTTTGTAGATGATAAGTTAAAGGAATAATAATATGTATATCTATACATATAAATAAAATTGGAGTGTCTGTTTGTAATATTGAAATAACTGTTTTTTACTACATGTATATGAATATATTTACAATTTTGTCTATCTATCTTTGACGGGAGTTTTATTGGCAGGTAGCTGATGTAATAAGGAGTAACTTAGGCTTACATTTATTTTGGAAAAATAAATAATAAGTTATGTTGCAATGTCTAAGAAACGGTCTAACTCTAAAAATAATTTATATATGGCAAAACAATGTTAGCTGGGTCAGCTAGTAACAAATATAACTTTTATATGGAATCATAGCACCTAGTAGACTAGGGCTTAAAAGGCTTTCAGTCAAATTTAAAAGTATAAAATTGAAAAACAGATGTACATACAGTTGAAATAGCTGTACACCTCTTTAATCTTGCAATATCACCTCTCAGGATGTTCATGAGCACTGTTTCTGCTATGTCATCGGCATTATGACCAGTTGCTATACACTTTACATTGAGCATAGCTGCCCCTCTGTCTAATGCTTGTCGTCTAAACACACCACAAAATGTACAGTTATTCTTCCTTCCTATTTGTTCAACTATTTCGTCCATAGTCCAGCCATATAAATCTTTGTAAGAAAGGATCTTTAGAGACATTTCATAGTCATCTCTATTACGTTTTACAGTTTCAAGGCTATCATCTCTATAGCCTGTAATTCCTTCATCAATAGATAGCAACATGAGATTAAGTCCATAATCATATCGTTCATTTAATGTCTTGAGAACGTGTGCGAGAACCGTGGAATCCTTGCCTCCTGATGCAGCAACTGCAACTGCGTCACCACTTTTGAACAGATTTCCTTTTATGATTGTGTAATGAATTTCTGTTTCAAATGCCCAGAAGAAACAATCTTTACATAGAACATCTCCTGTTTTGGGTCGCTAAAATATAGGAAACAAAACGCTAAATTCCAATATTTTAGTAATTTGCATAACCTTTAACGCAAATTAAAAAATTACCTTTAACACCGCATTTTTTCCGCATCCTGTTTTGCATAGTACTGGCATAGTAAAAGTTTTGGTATTTGCTTACGTACTGCCTTAAAGATAACTCAACAATAGAAAATTATAATAAGTTTACGGTTTACCAACAATCAACATGTTTTGTTAACATTATGAATTTTAAATTTCAATTGACAGATGAGTGATGACTTTGACCTATGTTATACTCTGTCTCACAGTCACACAACTCGAAGGACACCAAATTTACTAATAGTCTAAGATCCGGCTGCAGGATTAGTGCGTTCATTGGTTTTTTTGCTGAAAACCAAATTTTCATGTATATTTATAATTAGGAGTATATATATTTACTAGGTTCCCTATCAAAATTTTGTCGCCAATATTTTTAATTAAAAAAGGCGCGGAGAAAGTACAAAGTACTATCTACGCGCCTCAATAGGGTTACTGGTAAAAAAGTTCAAATTACATATATTTAATCATAGTTTATATAATAAATAAATTCTTAAAAAAGGTAGAGACAAAGCCAACTATCTACCAATTTTTTAGGTTTCTCACTTAACATACCATTTTTTATCTAGAGGCAAATACTACTAAATCGCACAAATTCCAGCTGCTAAGTTAACGAGGGGAAAAACCGATTAAATAGTTGCTTTTATTCAATCCCTATGACAAATATTGATAAACGGCGTCATATACACGAATACAATATTGTATTATATAATACATATTTTCTTAAATGATTATAATCTTAATAAAATAGAGTATTTACTGCGTTTATAAAATGCAATATTTAGTATTTTAGTGTATATGTTCTACAAAAATTAGCACGAAAGTAGAATTGAAGAATCAGTATTTAGCTGTGAAATGTTGGATTGTTGCTATCAAAAACAATCTAAATCAGAACACACCACGATTATATTTTTTTAATTAATATCCGTTAAAATAACGATAAACACACTAAAATTAAAACGCGGTCATTACGACAGGAGACTAATGGACACTAAATTGTTTCAAAATGGTTTAATGTTCTTCATATATTCCATCTCTATCTCACATATATAATATATATGCATAGCAGCATAGAGTCAGCCAAAAATATACAAACATTAACTCAACTAGAGAGCGTTTAATTATTTTTCCATGGGCCAGAACATTACTTACTGAAGTACTTGCACTGGCAGGGGAAAAAATTAAAGGTTAAAGTTACAACCTTATCATGTAAAAACATAAAGTAGGTAATTGGAAAGTTTGATGATTACTAAAGAAAAAAATTAAAAATTGATAAAGTGTCAGATGACTTAAAAACAATAGAATGCGATACATAAGAATCATTTTATTTACTTAATTACATACTAAAACATTTAAAAAAACTTTCTGAAAAATTCGTAATTCTGATTAACATTCATGTTTCCAATGGTTAAGAGCTCTAGGCCTATAAATAGATATTTATCTGGATATAACGGTTTCTGATAGTGATTATTTTTTAATAAATTTTGTTTTTTTTTTATTATAAGAATACGTATGTCTAAAAACAATTTTGAATGCTCCTTCTTGTTACCTATCTGTCAGTTTTATTTCATTAAGCGTTTTCTTGTACTCACTGGAATCTTATACACATTTTAAATAATCTAAGCAATAAAAATCAGTCACTTGTATTGATAGTACAATTTTGAATTCTAGATTCGGGGACATTTTTTATATTTTAATTTTTTTTCCAAAATGAATGAAATTGTCAACTAGGCCTTCAAGTAAATTTTCAAAACAATAGTAAAACTTAAGTAAATACGAAGACTATTAATGATGAGACCAGTACTTTTTCAAATGTGCTTGTTATTGTTCCATAAAAGCAAAGCCAACTAAAAGAAAGAAAGATAATTATTTTATTTGATCACACAGCTTACCTTGTTAATTTTATTTTATTCTTTGTAGGTCAAAGAATAAAAAAAAATACAATAAAACAACACTAAATCTAAAATAAAAGCAACAGTAGTTATTGTATGCTTTATCTATTATTATTTAATTTTATACAGTTCTTATTATAAGATAGGTATGCTTTAAAGTTAAATAAATATTGTTTAAGTGTCAGTTTTAATTCTATTTCATTAATTATTTCAATAATTAAAATATACATTATCTGCAAATATGTTTCGAAAATTAAAACAAAACGAAAATGAAATATTTAAACATTGCAATATCTTGCCCATTTATCATAAAGTTAAGCAAATGCTATTGAGCCAATACTTTTTTAATGAAAAAATAAGATTGCAAAAGATAGAACACCCTATACAAACAAGAGCCATAACTCAGAACCGGTTGTCGATTCTCCGGGCCTGCAACGTGTACGGCGAACGAACTGCCGATTACCTAAGACCTCGCTTGCTAAATGAGCTGCCCTTCAGTGAGCGGCAAAATTTAAATACTAAAAACATTAATTATAGAATAAAGGATTACCTATTACATAAATTATAGCAGCTAAGAGAATTTGATCCTGCTAAGTCATATTTATAAGTTATATTTATTCGTTTTTAAGTCTTTTAAAATATTTTCACTGTGTTCATTTAATTTATAGCATAAGTTGTTGTTGAGTTGTGACGTATTATTAAGTGTTATTAGCATTAGTTGTTAACCTTTGTGGTTTTTTTAGATGCTAATTTGACCTAGTTTTATATCGGTATATGTAATATGATAAATAAAAAAAAAAAAATTAACATTAAATAAAATTACATAGCAGACGGTAATCACTGGTTGGCTCTGCACAGGGTTTCCTAGTGAGCCATCCAGAGGAATTTAATTTAAAGTTGCCTCTTTGTTTCGGTTTTTGAGATTGAGACTGTAAATTTATATTAGGCATGTGGAAGAATGTATTTAATTATAATATATATAAATAATAAAAAGAAACAGGTCTCTCGCTCAGCATTGTGCTGCAGCAAGCTGCAGTGCTTGTTTTCAGGGATCCTTACTCATGAGACCCATCCCATTAAGGATACAGTCTGCCCAAGCTTATTAATAATTAAGTTATAACGTATTTCCTCTAAGTCAGAATTAAGTTTAAATGTGGCTGCCACTGTTTGTACAGGATTGAAGGAAATATAGAGTTGCATATTCTTCGTAATTTGATATAATTCGTAATATCGGCCGTATAAATTGCAAACAGCAAAGAGCCAAGAATCGATCCCTGTGGAATGCCTCTAGTTACAGGGGATAGATTGGAGGTTGAGAGAGTGAGAGAGTGCCATTGTTGTTTCTGACTTCAACAAACTGTGCTCTGCTGCTTAGGTAGCTATCAAACCATTTAAAGCTCTCTTCTAACTGAGGCGAATAACGCGCAGGACGC